>NC_080714.1:25416758-25499258 GCF_019097595.1 Hemibagrus wyckioides | reverse complement strand
AGACTCGAACGTGGGCAGTGTTTTAGTTGACTAACCTAACTGACCTTTAAAGAAAACTAACTGACTACCCTAGGCTAAACTAACCAAAACTACAGCTCTGTCATTCAAATAATCCTTATATATTAATGCACTTGTATTAATACATTATTGTTTGTATAGTAACAGCTTATTCACTTGTATGGATGTGAACTCTAATCTCAGGCTTATAATAAGTGTATGTTATACAACAACAACAAAAAGATGCAAGTTGTACTATGGTGAGGGGTTTTTTCCCCTCTCTCCCCCACAAATAAGGAACTAAATAAGAGATGCTTATTCTCCAGTCTCAGCATCGCTTTAAAGCCAGGATCTTTTTGGGGAAACTTGTCTTACATTCATCGGTGTTAAAAATGTCGATAAATTCAATTTAAGTGATAAAGATTGTAATACCTGGAACAATCTTATACTGTGGTATATAAGAGGAATTAAACTCTTTGGGACAATTATTTATTTCTTACTCTATCGAAAAACAGTGACCAAAATATATATAACTAGTACTAAGTTAAATACAACATTTGCAGCAGGCAAATCTACAAGCTGTGAAACTGGGAGTGTTTCTAAAGCTTTGGCTCTAGTTGCTCCTCACTAACCTCCATCAGGCTGTTGTGAAATGTCACCCTGCATGTTTGAAACCATCCTTTAACCTAGTCCAAATACTTTATTAAGAGAGGACATGGCAGGAGCGATGACGAATAGGTTCAGGATCGAATGGAGTAATTTCACGAAGTTTGATGGAGCACCAAACTGATGTAAATGGGGTCTGATCTACAGTGATATTAATAACCTCTGCTCGTCATGTCCTAATCTGCATGGCGCTGTAATAGTACAGTAACGCTTAGAGTTACTAACTTATCATTGATCACGCTAGTAGTTCATTACCTGATCATTTACGCAGGACGCGGTGCATTACTGACGTGCACGCTGCTTTTATTTAGATTCTTTACTCAAGTGTGTACATTAAGGTTAAACCTTATTGAAATTGTACTTTATTACAAATAATCTCATCACATTTTATGCATTAGATTCCTGAAGTGTGCGCGCTCATGTAGTAATAATACAGTAGTAATAACATGTTTATTAACCCCAACAGACCAATCCATTTTTTATTGTGACCACAGTTTCCATCGCACAAGCGTCAGCATTTAGTACTTCTGCAGCACAAAACTAATATTCATGTACTGTATAAGCTCCAGGATTACCGGCACCCTTAGTCTTTGTGGCCATTTAGTTTAATAGATAATAAGCTCCACTCTCTTTTTCTACTAGATTTTGAAGTGTGTATTTGTGCTCAAGTAATCATCAGGTCCTGCTCTATTTCTGGGAGCCTATCACTGGAATTGGGTCTGGCAGTCCTGGCCCTTTGCTCAACTGGCATTCCTAGCATGCCTTGCTAAATCAAGCTCTGCAGCAGTGACTTGTAACCTCTGTCTGCCTGACGGTTGGTTCAGCAGGTCAGGAGGACCGAGGTCTCGGGTAGTTATTCCCCGAGCAGGAAATGGCGCGCCGGTGTCATGTGTCCCACACTGTAGTCCCGGGTTCTTGCTGCGTCAGTGTAAACTCAAAGCCCCTTTCACAAAAGGACTCGAACCCAGCAGATGTGGAAAAATAAATGGAGCAGATTTGTGACGGGTAGAAAATAACAAATAACAGCTGTTGAGGAAGTAGACAAATAAAGCAGTCATACACCTGCACTATCAAAACCGATTACACAAGACGGAGTATAGAGCGGATACTGTGGGAGTTAAAATACTAGTTTTGTAGGAAAATTTCATTTGTTTTATATTTACACCAGGTGTCATCCATCAGCCATGACATGATCAAAGTCCAGTGTTTGCTTCTTTAGTTTCTTTAGCTTAAATATCTGCATCAATCCAGAGCTGAAGATGTGATGTACACTATATTGGCAAAAGTTTTGGGACGTCTGCCTTTACATGCACTTGAATGTGATATGGAGTTGACCCCGCCCTTTACAGCTGTAACAGCTTCAACTCTTCTGGGAAGGCTTTCCACAAGGTTTAGGAGTGTGTTTATGGGAATTTTTGACCATTCCTCTAGAAGCGTATTTGTGAGGTCAGGCACTGATGTTGGACGAGAAGGTCTGGCTCTCAGTCTCGGCTCTAATTCATCCCAAAGGTGTTCTATGGGGTTGAGGTCAGGACTCTGTGAAGTTCCTCCACACCAAACTCTCTCATCCATGTCTTTATGGACCTTGCTTTGTGCACTGGTGTGCAGTCATGTTGGAACAGGAAGGGGTCATCCCCAAACTGTTCCCACAAAGTTGGGAGCATGAAACTGACCAAAATGTCTTGGTATGAAGCTGAAGCCTTAAGAGTTCCTTTCACTGGGTCAAGCCCAGCCCCTGAAAAACAACACCTGAATTCAATGATTTGGAGAGGTGTCCCAAAACTTTTGACAATATAGAGTAGGAGACGGTGTGATTTACTGCATAATATAAAAATGAATTTCTCCACCATGTAGCTGAATGCTGAAACATTATGAGGGTTATATTTTTTTTATTACTTAGAATAACAGTTATGTCAACGAATGCATGTATAGATGTAAAAGATTTGGGCATGTTATTAAAACTTGTGTGTTTTGTAAAACTAAAGAAGCAAACATCAAGCATCAAATATTGGCTCGTTGACTTTAATCTAAGGTTATGGTTGTTATTGATCGATTGGCTGAGGTTTTTTTGTTTGTTTTGCTTTATTTTCTAATAACACACCCTGTCTGAAATTTGATTGGTCACAAGGTGAACCCTGTTTCTTGGCCCTTGCACTTAACACAGCGTTTCAGTTTGATAAGCTAACACAGCACCGTGTGAACCTTTGAGCTTGTTGCTGCTGCAGCTGGGTCTGGCACTCTTCTGTAGCTGGACATTTGATTTGATTTGATATTGCATTTTTATTTATGTGTCTGAAATTCCGTCTAAAAGGCAGCATTTCCTGTGTGTGTGTGTGCTTTAACAGTCAGGCAAACTGTCAAAAAACAAGAAGAAGAAGTTGAAGAGGAAGGCGAAGAGGCAGCAGCGGTTGCTGGACGAAAGGCTGTTTGACCTGCAGAAGATGGAGGAGCTGGAAGGCCTCGCCCCAACGGACAGTTGCGGAAACACACGGATGCTCTGGAAGCTCAGCGAAAACGGGGACGAGTCCGACACGCATGCACAGAGTGAGAACACGCACACAGGGTTGTTTTTTGAAAAGCTGTCCACATACTTTTGGCCAAATATTTTCTTCCCGCTACAAGTGACGGCAGGAAAAGAAAAGTCTTCAACGTTTTCCAGAGAGTGTCGTAAGAATGGGAAATAATGAGATATTACAGGGATTCAAAATGACTAAATCTCTTTTAATACCAGACTAGACGGGATTTAAAATACATTTTCTCTTCAAATGAGAAAACAGTTCTTCTAAAAGTGGCTGAAAGAAATGTCTCGGCACGAAGCGTGCAGAATAGTGTGATCCACTAAAAATGTCTTGTTTTCTTAAATATATTTTGCATATGCTCTCTTTCATTCGCTCTGCCAGTGAACAGTAACGGGTATCATGTGCCGGGCATGAAGGGTAGTCCAGAGTCCGGGTCATCGTGGTGTGAGGATGGGTATAACGGATATGGGCCTCTGCGTTTCTCCAGCCCCGGATCTGCTCTCTCTGGCACGTCAAGCTCCATACTGTCCGCTACCTCCGAGTCTGCACTTTCTACACTGTCCGGATATTCCACAGAGAGGGACAGTCAGAGATCCGGGTTCTCCCCTAACGGTCAGTCTTTTGAAATTTTAATATATCTATTGTAAATGTGACTTTTTCTAAAGAAAAGACTTTCTGAACAGCTTAATTACCCCTTATTAACCTTTTTCTGTAATATTTACACTATCAACCCTTATTTTTGGTTATCATATAATCGTTTGTTGTTGCAGCGTTCAGTGCAGCAGATTTCCTGGTGAACCCACTCGAACCGCAGAACGCAGATAAAATCTCCATCAAGATCGCAGACCTGGGCAACGCCTGCTGGGTGGTGAGTGATCACAGATCGTATCGTTCAGCACCCGACTCGACACCGCGCTGAAAAACATTCATTACAGTCAGGGGTTCGACTTCCCATAGGCATCGCAGCGCAAAAAAAAAGATCATTATACAAGAAAAACATTATATTCTAATTAAATCTTAATGTTGTATTGCTTTCGGCAAACCAGTGTGGTGTCAATAGTTTTAATCTGCTTTCACACTGTGGAAGATTTCTCACCGCAGTGGCAAAAACATTGTTTTGACACCACAATGAGATGTGTGGCTTAGATCAGTGTGAAGGAACATATAAAGCTTAAAATGTTTACAACTCGGTGTCTGATATAGGAGCAGGACGGGTCGCTGCGGAAGATTTCAAAATAAACCTAACACGTTTTCAGCTTTTGTTTTCTTTTTCAAAGTGAAAACAGCAGGTTTAAGACCAGTTACTTTCAATCTTGTTTTTATTTATTTTTACAGAATTAGAAATGGCCAGATCTGAAGGAAAAAATCTAGACTAGAGTATATTAGATATTAATTAAGATAGCAATGACTTTACACACACCGATCAGGCATAACACTGACAGGTGAAGTGAATAAGACTGATGATCTCCTCATCATGGTACCTGTTAGTGGGTGGGATATATTGGGCAGAAAGTCAACATTTTGTCCTCAAAGTTGATGTTAGAAGCAGGAAAAATGGACAAGCGTAAGGATTTGAGCAAGTCTGACGAAGGACCACATTGTGATGGCTAGACCACTGGATCAGAGCATCTCCAAAACTGCAGCTCTTGTGGGGTGTTCCTGGTCTGCAATGGTCAGTATCTATCAAAAGTGCTCCAAGGAAGGAACAGTGGTGAACCGGTGACAGGGTCATGGGCAGCCAAGGCTCGTTGATGCACGTGGGAAGTGAAGGCTGGCCCGTGTGATCCGATCCAACAGACGAGCTACTGTTGCTCAAACTGCTGAAGAAGTTAATGCTGGTTCTGATAGAAAGGTGTCAGAATACACAGTGCAGGACGGGTCAGGGCTGTTTTAGCAGCAAAAGGGGGACCAACACAATGTTAGGCAGGTGGTCATAATGTTATGCCTGATCGGTGTACATATTACAAATAGCACCTGCTCCGATGGCAGAGGAAAGCGGCCAGGATTCGTCCAGATTAAATGATGCTTTGTGCACTTGTGTCCTTTCAGGTGTATTTAAAATGCATTCTTCACAATATATAAGCATCAGTGATTCACTAATTCATAGACTTCCCACAGTGCCACCCATGCTTCTACCACTAATAGATTATTCTCGATTCATTTATTTCCAAACAACATGAATCTTATGAACAGACACCGATTCTCACTGTGAGTCTCTGCTGCTGTCCTTTTCTCCTCAGCACAAGCACTTTACAGAGGACATCCAGACACGCCAGTACCGAGCAGTGGAGGTGCTGATCGGGGCCGAGTACGGTCCTCCTGCAGACATCTGGAGCACGGCGTGTATGGTGAGATACTCCTCTTTACAATACTGTAACGGTTTAGTGAGAACGTGAATCTGTAGAGTTCAGAAGAAAATGTGGCAGTGATGATAATCAGCACAATCTGAATGTTAACAGCTGAATATCGGGTCAAATACATACAGTATATAGGTAGCTGTTGTTTAAATCTTTTTGTTTTAGCTTTGATTGGTCAGACGTCGTTATCTGTATTCTGATTGGTCAGACGTCGTTATCTGTATTGTGACTGGTCAGACGTCGTTATCTGTATTCTGATTGGTCAGACGTCGTTATCTGTATTGTGACTGGTCAGACGTCGTTATCTGTATTGTGACTGGTCAGACGTCGTTATCTGTATTGTGACTGGTCAGACGTCGTTATCTGTATTGTGACTGGTCAGACGTCGTTATCTGTATTGTGACTGGTCAGACGTCGTTATCTGTATTCTGATTGGTCAGACGTCATTATCTGTAACAGCAACTCTGAACGTCATTCAAGCTACAAGGCGGCAACACATTCATTCTAATACGTTCCTGTTTCCATAGTAACAGCCGGCACAGGGTTTTGTACGGTGGTCTCTCACCGTTTGCTTCAAGGAGACGTTCAATTTGCATTCATGAAGGTTTTCTTCATCGTCAGCTTTTACTAAGAGTCAGAGATAAAGATGTAACAAAGATTTCCGACACGCAAGTCGTCAGGAGAGTGGAAAAATGAGAGGCTGGGGGGTTTATACTTCCTGTAATGAGAGCGATAACAGGAACTAACTTGTTCAGCATTTAATTGTTAACTCTTTAACTGTGGTATAAGAGGAATTTACACACCTCAGGACATGCTGTTATAGGAAAATAATCAACTTCTGGGTGTAACAGTGACTCTGCTCACACAGAAGCGTTTAGTTCCTTACTTATTCAATAACAAGATTTCATGATGAGGAATTAATAATAATAATAATAATGTCATCCATGCATACATAGAAATACACCGATCCAGCATAACATTATGACCTTATAATGCCTTATACCTTTCGCTGCCCTGACCCGTCACGGCCTGGACAACACTAAATCCCTGAAGGTGTGCTGAAGATGTTAGCAGCAGATCCTTTAAGACTTACAGGACTTAAAGGATACTTTTGATAGATACTGACCACTGCAGACCGGGAACACCCCACAAGAGCTGTGGTCTAGCCATCACAATTCGGCCCTTCGTCAAGCTCGCTCAAATCCTTACTCTTGCCCATTTTTCCTGCTTCTAACACATCAACTTTGAGGACAAAATGTTGACTTGCTGCCTAATATATCCCACCCACTAACAGGTGCCATGATGAGGAAATCATCAGTCTTATTCACTTCATCTCTCAGTGCTCATAATGTTATGCATGTGGTGTTGATCTTATTCATCAATAAGTGTGTAGTTTTAAAAGTCTGTCGGCTAGATTATCGAAACAGGATAAAGTTTGTGTTTTCCAGTGCTTCTGGATCTAAAGGCCCAGCTGTGTCAGTGGTGTTCTCTGCAGCGCTGGCTTTAATGGTGATGTACGTGTGGTGTTTTGCAGGCGTTTGAGTTGGCCACCGGAGACTATCTGTTTGAGCCTCATTCAGGGGAAGACTACACTCGGGATGAAGGTCAGCGCTCCCTTTCCCTTTTTTTTTTTTCCCAGTATAGTGAACTGTTTTTGGATTGGTTCTGATGTATTGCGTGCCTTTTGTTTTCGTTTGTTCATAGATCACTTAGCTCATGTCATTGAGCTCTTGGGTGCCATCCCTACTCATTTCGCTCTCTCAGGCAGATATTCACGAGAATACTTCAACCACAGAGGTAAGATAACAATAAAGAAAACTCTCGAATTTTCTCTCGAACACAGCGTCTTTCGGTTCGTCATTGGCTTCGTGCATTTCATCACTTTGTTGCTTCTGAACTCGCTCGCGAACCGCATTACGGGGGAGGAAAAGAGAGACTTTGGGCTCCAGTGACTTGAAGTGTAATCTTTTGCCTGTCACATTTATCACAATTTATTCTGCAGTCGAAGTCGGAGTCGCGGTGTGGTACGATCCGGTCCTGGGAGCCGACCGGCTAAATTTCTCTGGAGCTCAGCGAACGAGCTTATCCAATAAATGCGGCCTGCTCCTGAGTGACCGCTCTATATCGCTCCAATTTCGGTCATATCACAAGCCGGTCATGTGCGCTCCCTGATCCAGGCAGTGTGCAGCCATCATAAATCTGTGATTCTTATACTTTTTAACAATAGTAACATGACAAACTGCATTACTTTAGGTATAGCTGCTCTAACTTAAGTGAAAACAGGAAATTATTTCACTAGAAACATATAAAAGTAAGGAAAATAAGGAATAAATCATGCACCACTATAGTAAAATAATCAACTTCCTGCTCCTGGGACGTGGCCTAACATGGTATTATTACTAACCATGCTATGGTATTATTTATTAAATATACAGGGAGGCTTTAGAAAGCAGGAGAAAACGCGACTAGATTTTATAAAATCATATTCCGCACGGCAAAAAATAAATAAATAAATAAAATAAGAGGCCGTGTAACCAGGTTACGGCTCCTCTGGATATTATTAGCTCCAATACGAGTGCGGGAAAGATCCCTGATTAGAGAAGCTCTGATTGCGTACAGTTACGAGAGCAGTAAAGGATGTGGATGTGAAGCTCTGGTTTCTAACTACAGCTTCTTCTCGGAGCAGCTTGCCGCTGTCTGAGGTTTAGTGTGTCTGTAACTGGAGCGCTCACCTGTCGCGTCGGCCATAAACCACACGCAAACTCGCCCGAGCTTGTATCATCTGAGCATCACCCATTCATCTGGATTAATCCTGTTAGAGAGGAAGGAACATGGCCACTTGCCTCCTGACTGGACGTGTGAATACCCGCATGCTGTTTCTCACACTTTTCGAGCATGATGTTCAGGATCACTATTATTGTTACACAGATTTACTTTAATTCCATTACTAGAACTGAGTGGAGTTCTCTAGAACTAAACCTGGAGCTTTTTCCATACAGTAAAATAACAGATGAGCGACTCGACACGTCAAGCTGAAATTATTTGTACTGGGCTTTAATTTCCTGGAAGCTCCGCCCCTTTCACACAATTTCACTGGCTCTTGACTCACACCGGTGTCCTCGATTTCTGTTATCATTAATTTTTCTTTCTGTCTGTCTGTTACTTTCCATCTTTCTTTCTTGCTTGCTTGCTTTCTGTTTCTTTGTCTAACTTTATCTTTCTTTCTGGCTCTTTTTCTGTCTTCCTTTGTTTTTGTCTGTCTTGCCTTTCTTTGTCGTTTTCTTTCTTCTTTCTTTTTCTGTGTCTCTTTCTTTGTTTCTGTCTGTCTTACCTTTCTTTGTCTTTTTCTCTCTGTTACTTTGTCTTTCTTGCTTGCTTGCTTTCTTTTTTCTTTCTGTTTTTCTGTCTTTCTTTGCTTCTGTCTGTCTTCTTGCCTTTCTTTCTTTCTGTCTGTCTGGCTTATGGTTCTGCAGGATCAGTATTTTTACACAACCCCAGCCATCGAGTATAAATAACACGTCTAGAGCTGGAGTGTCGAACTAATTTGATGTAATTACGCTTAATGTGAAATAAATGTAGGCTTTAATGTTTAGTAGACCAATAAAATATCACAAAAACTATTTTTTGTTATAAATCATTTAAGGTACATTCAGAATGCAGAAATGGATTAAAATTCAGATGACGGCAATCCACCTCTCTCTCTCTCTCTCTCTCTCTCTCACAAATTTCTACCCAGTACAAGTATTTACCCCCTGAGCGTTTGTCCAGGATAAAGCGCTTAGTGAAGATAATCTTTTATGACCGTGAGTTTATCGCTCTATTTGCCCACATGTGCAATAACCGATACGAGCACGGGTTGTTGTATTCTGTTATGGATCGCAAATAAGATCCATCGATTAATTTGCAGGCCACGTTTAGATGGATAAGAAGCACTGGATTGCTGTATATCCCTGCTCTCTCTCTTTTCTGTCTCATGGTGTTGGTGTAGTAGGTGTGAGCTGCACTCCATGCTTGTCCCTTTTTGTCGCCCGTGTGTGTGTGCAGGTGAGCTGCGGCACATCAGTAACCTGAAGCCGTGGGGTTTGTTCGAGGTGCTGCTGGAGAAGTACGAGTGGCCGCTGGAGCAGGCGGCGCAGTTCAGCGACTTCCTCCTCACCATGCTGGAATTTATACCAGAGAAACGAGCTACAGCAGCAGAATGCCTGCAGCACCCCTGGTTAAGCTCTTAACACACACACACACACACTCTCTCTCACACACAAAGTCCGTGCAGTTTGGTAAGCGGTGCACGGATATAAACAAGTACGTTCTGTCGGTATTAGAGGCTAGAAACCAGAAGGAACAGTATCATGAGCACACAGTTTTCTTAGCTAGAACCTCAAACCCTATCATTTTTATAAATATTTAAAGGAGCTTTGATCTTTCTACATGGTGCAGATGAAGTCCGATGTGCGTGCTGTCCACGATTTTCATCATCCGGTCATCTCGATGTGTAGGACGGTCATACGGTTTATATGTTACAATAGTGCCTTGACGCTCTAAGCTTCAAACAAAAAAAAAAAAATGTTTAAAAATAAATAAATAAATAAATATACAAACAAATACGACTTCACCTTTTTATATCCGTTCGCCGCGTGAGGAATGCTTGTGGTTTTGTGAACATGCAGCGCTATAGGTGAAGACTAAATAAAAGACATGAACTCTCGAACTCGTGTTCTGCTGATAAATAAAGCTTTACACTTTAGGAGTGACGCGGTTGGAACGAGGACATCAGAGGGACAGCTCACGCTGGACAGAGTTAGGGAGGACAGATTAAGATGGTTTGGACACGTTCAGAGGAGGGAGAGGTAGGAGAATGTTGGACATGGAGCTGCCAGGCAGGAGGCAAAGAGGAGGTGTATGGGTGTAATAAATGAGGATATGAAGCTAGAGGGTGCAAGTGTTGAGGATGGAGAAGATAGGGATAGGTGGAGAGATGATTCGCTGTGGAGACAAAGCTGAAAGATGATGATTGTGTACAGTTTAGTAAAAAATAAGCACGAGAAAAATTGTAAGCTGACCACAGCCTTGAGCAGACAGTTACTAAAGGATGAATGAATAAGTGCACTGTTCATGTAATGTTCATGTTTATCTAAGTATTTGGCCACAAGGGGAAGTGAAACTGCAATTTATTGCAAAAACATCAAAGGTTTATCAGTTCATTTTAAAATAACATAAGCCCACCTTGCTGTTTTTTTAATCCTTCAAACAGCTTCTGAATTCTACACATGACCGTCGTAAAATCTTCCTACTCAGACAGAGAAGTCTAAACCAGATGATGTGATCATTTCCTGTAAAGCAAAACAAACGAATAGTGTATTTTTGTATAATGGTGTATTTTATGCCTACAACCTTAGACAAAAAAATGGTGTAGGGATGATGCAGTACAGTGGAACTATTCCTGTTACTCTCTCTCTCACACACAGGTGCATTATATAGAATACAATACATCCTGCAATAAGAACATCTGAAAGGCCAAAAAAGCTAGAAGCAATTCCCCCCCCCCGTGTGAAAAAATGTAAATATTTGGATTTAATATCCTTTTAGTACATCCTGAAAGCTGAGTGTTATACTGTTCATTATTTATACTGTATCCTCGGTATACAGTACACAACAGATATAAATCACTATTATAAACATTTTAAAGGATGAAGTGATGCGAGACTCCCTGAAGAGCGTGTCTCTCTACCTGTCTCACACACACTCACACACAGTCCTGCAGTGCCCAGTGTGTCCACACGAGGGCATGACAAGATGTAATGAAAGCACCAACACATGAACTGTGAAATGATGGGAGTTTACGCAACCTTACACAGGGCTCTGGGAAATCAGTGAAGCATCCAGGAAAACTGGAGCGTCTTATATTAAAAGAAAACAGTTTTGGTAAACATCTGCACCAACAGTTCTGATGATTTTTACCACCAGGTAGCACAGCAGTATATAAAGTCTCATCTTCACCACTCCCTCAAGCTTGGGTTTTGCAAGTTCGTTCTGACGGCATTTCTGGTACTCCAAAGGTCACTTTTTCTTGCGCACCACCGTCCAGCCATCATCATCATCATCCTCCTCCTCCTCTTTAGGTGCAGATGAAGACACCTGCTGCTGCTTCACTGCAGCTCCCACTCCTGCCTCGTCACACTCCATAGACTACACAGAGAACACATTTATTTACATATATATTTATTCTCTTTTATGTTAAAATTTCAACTCAAGAGAGCAGCTTTACAAAAAATCAATCAATTCAGGATGGAAATGATGCATTTATCCCCATCAAGCAAGCCAGAGCTGATTTTCCTATAACAATATCTCAAAGATTTTTAATCCTCTTCTACTAAAGCAATTTGCCAACTTTAATGTTTTATTTATTAGTTACTTCCTGCTATAAGAGCCATAAACTATAACCCAGGCTCTTGTTTCCTTCTCAAACAATACAACACACAGTTTACATCGTCCCGGTCACGAGAAACTAGAAATCCTGAACGCTCTCACGTCTGAAAATCACACTGGAGACTCCTTCCATAAATATTCAAATAAAGTCTCCTTAAAGAAAACTTCCAGCTACCATATTAACAATTATACGTTTTTCCTGTATTAAATATCGTTTTAATCCATTAGTCTTAGATTATCCAGAGGGTCCGTCGTTCAAGTTGCTGGAAATGAGGTGTTACTATAGAAACGAACCTGGACTTGGTGCTATTATGCAAGCCAAAGTTTCAGAATATTAGAACTGAGGGCATGAAGCCTTTATCATCAACACACATACAGTGGAATTCTTTTCTTCGCATATCCCAGCTGAAGAAGTTGGGGTCAGGGCACAGGGGCAGCTATGATACAGCGCCCCTGGAGCAGAGAGGGTTAAGGGCCTTGCTCAATTAGCCCAACAGGGGCAGCTTGGTGGTGCTGGGGCTTGAACCCCGATCCTTCAATCAACAACCCAGAGCCTTAACCACTTGAGCCACTGCCTTAATCTGTGGATGTTGTAGCTTAGAGTTTAAGGTGTTGGACTACTGATCAGAAGGTTGTGAGTTTGAATCCCAGGTCCACCAAGCTGCCACTGCTGGGCCCCTGAGCAAGGCCCTTAACCCTCAATTGCTCAGTTGTATAAAATGAGATAAATTGTAAGTCGCTCTGGATAAGGACGTCTGCCTAATGCCAGAAATGTAAACGTAATCAAAACCTTCTGACCAATCAGAATCGAGAATTTAATGATGCTGACTTAATAGGAAGGAATTAATAGCTTACGATCATGTGTCTTGTGCCTTATAAAGAGCACATGAGAATTTTTCTTAACCCTTTCTCAGGTCTGTAGGTACAAAAGATTTACTGGAGAAATCCGTAAGATTTGTCACTGTACAGCACCGTAAATAACTGCAATAAGATCGAATAAATATTCAGCACTTTTCAAGGCTCACCTCTTCACCATCGTCTTCGTCGCTACCCCCTGCATCCTCTGTAGGGGATTTAACAGGTGTGACCTTCGCTCTCCCGCTGGCCTTTTTCTGTGCCAAATGGCTGATCTGCTGTTTGACCTCAGACAGTTTCCCCTGCTTACACTGCTGGAACATCACACACACCTTCTGTGCCACCTGAACACAAAACAAAGAGAAACCACCTGATTTTAAACACACACTGAACACACTGTTGAATATGTTAATGATACTATATTGCCAAAAGTTTTGGGACACTCCTCCAAATCATTGAATTCAGATATCTTTTTTCAGGGGTTGGGTTCGGCCCCTTAGTTCCAGTGAAAGGAACTCTTAATGCTTCACCTTACCAAGACATTTTGGACGACATTGTGATTCCTGTTCCAACATGACTGCACACCAGTCCTGACCTCAAACTGATATATAGTGTATTACAGTCACTGTGCAAAAGTATAAAGAAAGTTTCACGTTATTCATTATGAAAATGAATGAGAGTCATACCTGTGGCAGGCTTCCATCATCCACCATGGTGTCAAACTCGTTGTTCATCAGCTCAGACAGGAAGTCCTCCACTTCATCCTGCTCGAGATCGCCTGCGCGTGAACACGTCCGGTTGTTTTTAATCACAGAGCACGTGGTTATTCAGCCTTTAAGGTTATAATGAACTTTAAAAAATAAGCTCAGAACACTTACTGTTGTCGTGAAAATATTGCTGGACCGCATCCACCATCCAGTCGGCCTTTTGCTGGCTGTAAACCCCACCAAAGCCATTATCGACCGCTATCTAACAAAATAAAACACAGTCCATTTTCATTCCCAGTTAGTGCTGAGTGATGTGATAATAGCCATATTGTGATCAAATACAACAAGCCTTCATCCATCCATCCATTTATTCCTAATACGGGGGTCAGCTGGAGCCTATCCCAGCACACATTGGGAGAAAGGCAGGGGTACACCCTGGACAGGTCACCAGTCCATCACAGGACTACACACATCACACAACCACACTCACTCCTATGGGCAATTTAGAATTACCAAATCAACCTAATGTACATGTTTTTGGACTGTGGGAGGAAACTGGAGTACCCGGAGTAAACCCACATAGGAACGGGGAGAACATGCAAACTCCACACAGAAAGGCCCCTGCCTGTTCGAACCCAGGACAACAGTGCTAACCACTAAGCCACCCTTCTGCCCACAAGCCTTCAGTAATAGTAGAAGTTATGCTAAGCAGACTGAACTGCCTTGCTGCAGCAGTTGCTATGGAGATGAGTATCGATACGCCATCAACAAAGGTTAACATTAAACTTTAACACACCGTGTAATCATCGTCAACACCGAGGATTCGGTAAATGACCATTACATCACTACTAAAACATCTGAGTAATGAACTTAACGTCCACATGTCAGTCTGCAGCTAGCCGGTTAGCATTCAGTTGTGCACGCGCACATTCGCTGTATCCATATTTATCGCGACTCTTTAAATATCGTATCGATACGATGAAATATACGTTTTTTAAAAGACAGCAGTAATCGACGGTACCTGTAAAACCGGCCACGTTTCTAAGACCGCTCTCACTGCTTCCGAAAACACTTCACGTGGAGAGGACACGAGCGCCGCCATTTTAAACACCGACAGACCAAAACAATCAATCACAGAGTAGAAGCTGTGTAGCGGGCCAGGCCAAAGAGTCGATACTAGACTGATTGTGAGATAACAATTAGAGAGAGAGAGAAAAAGAGAGTGAGACAGACAGACAGATAGAGAGAGAGAGAGAGAGAGAGAGAGAGAGAGAGGTGAGGTGGGGGAAGAGAGAGAGACAGAAAAACATAGAGTGAGACAGATAGAGATAGATAGATAGATAGATAGATAGATAGATAGATAGATAGATAGATAGATAGATAGATAGATAGATAGATAGATAGATAGATAGATGACATCTGACCATCACACCCATAACATAACCTTGCCACAAAGGTGGAGAACCAAAATTGTATAGAATGTACGCTGTAGCATTACAATTTCCCTTCACTGGAACCAGGAGGCCCAAACCTGTTCCTGCATGACGAAAAGATGACATGATGGTGTCCGTGAAGACTTACAGGTGAAGAACTCGAGTGTCCGGCTCAGAGCCCTGACTCTCACTCAACCCCACCTTTGGGTTAAACTGGAAACCAATGCTCTTGTAGCTGAATAAACATCTAGTGGAAAGCCTTCACAGAAGAGTGGAGTTTATTATAAGAGTAATAATGAGGGAATAAATCTGGAATGGAATGTTCAATAAGCACATGGTGAGGTGTATAGTATAGTATAGTGTATAT
Source organism: Hemibagrus wyckioides (assembly GCF_019097595.1). Taxonomy (NCBI): domain Eukaryota; kingdom Metazoa; phylum Chordata; class Actinopteri; order Siluriformes; family Bagridae; genus Hemibagrus; species Hemibagrus wyckioides. The sequence continues at coordinate 25,483,931 of NC_080714.1, read as the reverse complement.
AGATAGATAGATGGATAGATAGATAGATAGATAGATAGATAGATAGATAGATAGATAGATAGATAGATAGATAGATAGATAGATAGATAGATAGATAGATAGATAGAGGATGTTTTGTCGGTCTATTAAAACACAGACAGAGTGAATACTTAGAATATATAACACACAATTTTAAATGTGAGTTGTGTATGTTAACACTGCCCCTGAATTACACACACATTTGTATAGGTGCACAGGGGTCAGCATGGGCACCCTGACTGGTCTGAGGCTATGCAGCCCCATACACAAACACTGTGTATTCTGACACCTTTCTATCAGAACCAGCATTAACTTCTTCAGCAATTTGAGCAACAGTAGCTCGTCTGTTGGATCGGCTCACACGGGCCAGCCTTCGCTCCCCATGTGCATCAATGAGCCTTGGCCACCCATGACCCTGTCGCCGGTTCACCACTGTTCCTTCCTTGGACCACTTTTGATAAATACTGACCACTGCAGACCGGGAACACCCCACAAGAGCTGCAGTTTTGGAGATGCTCTGATCCAGTGGTCTAGCCATCAATTTGGCTCTTCATCAGACTCGCTCAAATCCTTACACTTGCCCATTTTTCCTGCTTCTAACATCAACTTTGAGGACAAAATGTTCACTTGCTGCCTAATGTATCTCACCCACTAACAGGTGCCATGATGAGATCATCAGTGTTATTCACTTCACCTGACACTGTTCATAATGTTATGCCTGATTGGTGTGTATATGTACATATACATATATATATTAATTGCACTTGACTTCTTCATTAAAATGGTGAGTTTTACGAGTTAAAAACCAGACTACAATGCTATTATGGAAAGGTTACTGCTAGAACATCACCTTATACTAATTTGCATATCAGTCATGATTGGTTTAAAGTCATTGAGCCCATTTTGTGACCTCACAGCACTCACTACGCTCCATTATCAGAGAATAAATGTCACATTTGACACGAGTCGATTGGAAACTTTATGGAAATTATGGAACTACTATCAATAAAAGGTTCATGACTCCGAATGAATTGGTGCAGATGGTGCTGTAAGTGTAAGGAACCTTATAATCCTCAGAAAAGAATGTACTTTTATTTAACTATATATATTTATATATTTCTATATTTTTGATACAGTGAATAAACATAAAATGTACAACATTGATCAAAGATATCTCTTCAATATATCTGCGGCTTCGTGGTTTCACCGGAACAGCAAACAGTGTTGTCGTAGAGAAACCAGAGTAACAAAATAGAAACACAAACAATCAGCAGTTTGGTTATCTTGGAAGATTTCAAAAACCAACCCATGCAAGGTCTCATATCACTTTGGTATTGACCGAGAGGATAAGCAAAAGGCAGTGGACAAACCAAGCAGCTGCACGAAAAACACACCAAGGCGCAAAGAGTTATAACTCATTATCTGAGCAATGACTTATAATCTTATAGCAATAAACACAGAGCAGGTTATTACACCCTCCTGAACAGAGAGGCAGACTTACTTTTAGATGCGGGATGAATGACGATGAGGTGGAATTAAAGACGGGATGTGTGGAAGGCGATGTGTGTGTGTGTGTGTGTGTTGCCTCTGGAGATTTAGAAAATAGAAATATTAGAAAAATCTTTAAAAAGTCATGCTTGGAAGAATTTCCGTTGTGAGTTGAGGAATAATGGAGAGTTTGTTCAGAAATGTGAAGCATAAATAGTTTCCAATTAGAGAGAGAGAGAGAGAGAGAGAGAGAGAGAGAGATGTGAAGCATAAAGAAAAAGAGAGAGAACAAGATAGATAGATAGATAGATAGATAGATAGATAGATAGATAGATAGATAGATAGATAGATAATGTGAAGCATAAAGAGAAAAAGAGAGATAGATAGATAGAAAAAGAAAAAGAGAGAGAAAAAGACAGATAGATGTTTTTTCGGTCTATTAAGACACACAATAAATACAGACAGAGAGTGACAGAAATGTGAAGCATAAAGAAAAAGATAGATAGATAGATAGATAGATAGATAGATAGATAGATAGATAGATAGATAGATAGATAGATAATGTGAAGCATAAAGAGAGAGAAAAAGATAGATAGATAGATAGATAGATAGATAGATAGATAGATAGATAGATAGATAGATAGATAGATAGATAGATAGATAGATAATGTGAAGCATAGAGAGAAAAAGATAGATAGATAGATAGATAGATAGATAGATAGATAGATAGATAGATAGATAGATAGATAGATAATGTGAAGCATAGAGAGAAAAAGATAGATAGATAGATAGATAGATAGATAGATAGATAGATAGATAGATAGATAGATAGATAGATAGATAGATAGATAGATAGATAGATAGATAGATAATGTGAAGCATAAAGAGAGAGAGAAAAAGATAGATAGATAGATAGATAGATAGATAGATAGATAGATAGATAGATAGATAGATAGATAGATAGATAGATAGATAGATAGATAGATAATGTGAAGCATAAAGAGAGAGAAAAAGATAGATAGATATGTGAAGCATAAAGAGAGAGATAGATAGATAGATAGATAGATAGATAGATAGATAGATAGATAGATAGATAGATAGATAGATAATGTGAAGCATAGAGAGAGAAAAAGATAGATAGATAGATAGATAGATAGATAGATAGATAGATAGATAGATAGATAGATAGATAATGTGAAGCATAAAGAGAGAGAGAAAAAGATAGATATGTGAAGCATAAAGATAGATAGATAGATAGATAGATAGATAGATAGATAGATAGATAGAGATAGATACGTGAAGCATAACTAGTTTCCTATAATCATATCTCTAAGAACTAATGGATTCAAATTGTTGATTGTTGATCACTTAATTGAGTGCAAAAGTTTGTACCCCCTACAAAACAGACGTGTGGATTTCCAGCAGTGTTAAAAGTTTCACATGGCCAAATATTAGTTAAGATATCGACGATAAAAAGTTAATAATTCAGTTAAATTTAGTCTTTTAAAACGTTAACAAACTCCATTTGGAGTCTGGTTCCTCTTCAGGTTTCTTCCTCATACCATCTAAGGGGTTTTTCCTCACCAGTCGCCTCAGGCTCGCTCACTAGGGATGATTTTGTCCAACATCTAGGACTTTTTGCACCGCGTTTCCCGTTTCTTACGTTCTGTGAAGCTGCTTCGAGACGCTGTTCATGGTTAAAAGCGCTATACAGATAAAACTGAATTGAATTCTATTGTATAACTGCCACTAACCTCTTCTTTTTAATACCCGTGTTTTCTTCTTTCACCTTTTTGCACTTTTTCTACATGCAGGTCATTTAGATATAAAATACGCTCCATTCCTAAAAGACAAAATGATTTAAAAAAAAGATTAGATTGTAATAAAGTGCAGAATTTTGGGATCTTCTCAATATTAAGAGTCACTAGAGATCAGGAATGGAGCAGCCAGAGGATGTGCTTCTGCCGCCGTGTCGATCGATCGCAGTGACTTTAGTCAGTATTGGGGGCGTCAGGTATGTGGAAGAGGGCAGACTTCCTCCGAGCGTTACCCTGTATGATCTAGGACACAGTCGACTCGGAGAAAGCCTTCACAGATCTAGCTTTACATAGCTGTTATGTGATGGTGGTGGTGATGATGATGGCAAGTGGGCGGAGCTTGGCAGATGACATTTTGACGTGAGGTGGAAGAATTTTTTCTGGGCACTGATTTTCAGCTTCAGGCATAAATTCATCAAGTTTTTGTGTGTGACATCGTGAAACAGGATTAAACGATGGGTTGGAGATACAAACCGAACGTCCTAGTCTGAGGGAAATGAAAATGGATGTGGTGATGTGAACGTCGGCGAGGAAACACTGACCATACAGCAGCGTTCTGTACAAATCAAAGCGTGTAGAAGTGACCAGACATTTACATTCACATCCGGAAATCCTAAACCTGCAGTGAGGAAGTCATACAGAAGTTAATAAATAAATACATAAAAAAAAAGGAACAAGCATCGAGTTTGGGCTAATGATTGTATTGCCTGAAAAACAGAATTCACATTTTATTTTCCCGTCCTCCTGCACGAAAACGCGTTCCAGTCTGTGTGTCCTGCGTCCGAGTCTTTGAACTTCCCGCTTCGGCATGGGCGGCAGGGTTCGGAGAAAATGTCCCGGAAGTGTGCGTGGTCTCCCACACCGAAGGGAGAGAGGAGGGTCGGTCCAAGTTTGCAGAGATTTTGGTGAAAACATGCAAACTATTGCAAGAGCGAGAACACAGAGTCTGTGTGTCAGAACATCTTCAGGTGTGTGTGTGTGTGTGTGTTCATGATGTTTGTCCATGATGTTTACACATCCATGGCATCAGATTTGTGAAATTACTGAGTGCATAAATCTTTCTCGGAGCTGAATGAGAGACGTAGAGCGGGTATTGCTTTCTCATCAGCGGGGTGTGTAACAGGTCCCCACCTTCACCCCCGAACACACACACACACACACACACACACACACACACACACACACACACACACACGAAGAAACACATACAGAGAGACTTTTCTAAAACAGCTCCATGTTAAACGGGAGCAGAACCTGGGCTCTTTAATCCATACTGAATAGTAAATAAAAACAAAAACAAAGAGAGTAATACTGATCACGTTTCAGCGTGAAAACACGACCCCGAAAACGGTCCACGTGTAAAAAAGAAAAAAAAGGAACATTAAAAGAACGTCACACTGAGTGTGTTGTTGGCTCAGATCACACCGGTGTGTACGGCGGGGACGTTATAAACACACTCAGAACCAGAGAGAGAGAGAGAGAGAGAGAGAGGGAGAGAGAGGGAGAGAGAGAGAGAGAGAGAGAGAGAGAGAGAGAGAGAGAGAGAGAGAGGGAGGGAGAGAGAGGGAGGGAGGGAGAGAGAGGGAGGGAGAGGGAGAGAGAGGGAGGGAGGGAAAGAGGGAGGGGGAGGGAAGGAGGGAGAGAGAGGGAGGGAGGGAGAGAGGGAGGGAGAGAGGGGGAGGGAAGAAGAGGGAGGGGGAAGAAGAGGGAGGGAGAGGGAGGGAGGGAGAGGGAGAGAGAGAGGGAGAGAGAGAGAGAGGGAGAGAGAGAGACAGAGCAGTGAAGGGGGACACACAATAGACAGCAAGCAGGGAGAGTTAAAAGAATGAGACGAGACCGAGAGGAACCAAATATCGGACATCACACACACACACACACACACACACACACAGTACTTAGTGCACTAATTCAGGAGTCTTGCAACTATTTCCTCTCCTGCAATCTTACAGCATGTGTAATATCCTCCCTATCCCCTACACACTACAGCATGCATCACAGCTGTGTTTAATCCCTAGATTTAGGTATTTAGACACCAGGGTACTGCAATGCATTGTGGGATTAACACCTCCATATAGGAGGAAACTTAAAAAATAATTTTATATCCAGCTTCATGGATATCTGAACACAACAGAACTCTGACTAGCGCACTATCGAGTGAAGACACACACACACACACACACACACACACACATTGCTCTGCAGTGGGTTCTTATCCCAGCAATGAACCCTAGTACTTATAGAATACAATAAAAGCACTTGGTGTTGGTAGGGAACAGGGAGCGGGGGCTCTGTTTAGAGTCACAGCCAGAGGAGACGGAGCGAGCATGAGCATGATAAACGTGCACTTCTGTTTTATCAGACATGTTTAACAAAAAAAAAAGAAAAAAAAAGGTGAATTTGGAGAGAAAACGAATGGGTTATTGCGCTCTGGATCACTTATTGCAACGTGCGAGGAGGTTCCACCCGCTCCAGCTCTTCCCCACCACGCTGAAATGGAAGAGAGGCATTCATTTTGTTCCACGTTAGGGAAAAGTAGCCAAACTATAACAAGATACGCCAGCTAGAACTACTGCACTTACCATATATTCTTTGTTTAAAAAAATATATGAACACATAGTAATAATAATTATTAGAATAATAATAATAATAATAATAGATAACTATAACCATGTTGCTCTAAAAATCCACTTCTCATTGCACTGTCCTCTGCTCTTATCTTATTTACACTGTACCACAGACTTCCACCACGTCTCACACACCGGTCATCTAAACCACACACACAAAGATACACAAAATAATCTTCACAGGTGAAAGGGAATGACGAACTAAAGCTCTGAGAACACTTAACATTAATAATAATAATAATAATAATAATAACATTAATAATAATAAACAACTCAACCATCACCTTCAGACCCATCGGTGTTGTGTGTTCTGTTCACAAACACACACCTTTCTATACTATTGAATAAAAAGGTTCAGGTCCTGAGCTCCGCACCACAGTACACACTCGCTGTAACACACTGATGCTTCAGCGGCAGAGCTGGACTCCACACACACACACACACACACACACACACACACACACACACACACACACACCCCTTTCCAGTAGGGAGGCACTGGCTTTCTGTTCATTTTCACCTACAATGGTTTTGTCCTACAATTTCGAGTGTCTTGTAAATCATCATCATCTTCTACACGACATGGACTGAAGTTTAAAGCAGCAGTTTGTCATATTTAGAGCCTCTCATTAGTGTAGAGTGGATGTCAGGCTCCACCCTCTCTGAGGAAACTACACTCATAGGAAAAGGGTTCCTCCTTTAATCCTGTGTAATAGGAAACACTGTATTATTAGGTTCTACACAGTTCATTGGTATTCTAGATTACAGACTAAGAAATTAAGTAAGGCTCATAAAAGGGGCATGGCTAAACAGCTCTATTCCAGCAGAGGGGGCGGGGCAAATCTCCACACTGGGAAAATGTAAACAGAGTGATTTCTGAATCCACTGGAAACCTTGCAGAGGAGTTTTCTTGGTTAGTGGATTGAACTCAAACATAACAAACTGCACCTTTAACAAGGAATAATTCTGTATATAATGGCCAATTTTCTTTAAAAGAAGCTGTGTCCCTACTGTGAAGGCTGCGAGCTGAAATGTCAGGACTGAGATGTTTCAGAAAGCCACATCTGAGGCTCCACGAGAAACCTGTAAACTGCTCAGGATTGGATTCTGCCTCGCCGATAAACGTGAACAAACGTTTCGGTTCTCATTTCAGGGGAAAAACAACAAGTAAGACAAAGTAGCAGAGGGCAAAACTACAGAGAGGCTTGGGGGGGCATCTGGGGAAAGTGGAAGCTCAAATGATTTCAAGGAGGGAGAAATCTTTGGTAAAATCATGCCATGGTTTTGTAGTCAGTGTGTGTGTGTGTGTGTGTGTGTGTGTGTGTGTGTGTGTGATGCGTGAGTGTGTGTGAGGGGCAGATTGAGAACGCTGAGGAGGAAGACTAAAACAAAGGCTTGAATGCATAACAGTATTCAATACTGTTCAACAGTCAGTTCTGAAGCCAAGGATATTATTATTATTAACCGTTCGCTTCATCATTAGTGGTTCTGGTAACGGATTCAAAATAAACTACAAAAAAAAAACCAATAAATCACTTACAGTGAAGTCCAATTCGACCTGACGTGCAGTCGCTCCGTGTTTTTTGTTTTGTCATACGATTGAAAGTGAGCGGGAAGGGAACATGGCTTATAGGTACATGCAAACAGAGTGCATTATCAGGACACAAACGCTATAAATACAAAAAAACACAAACAAACATGATTCTCATCTTCCCATGTAAACATCTAGTAACCCCAACCCCCCTTTTTTTTGTCCTCCTAAAAACAAATGACACATGACAGCAATGATTCAGAGAAGTGAGGAAAAGAAAACAGACAAACAGGGATCCCTTCATCGTAATCGCACACTGAAACATCTCTCCGTTCCTCATCCTTTCTTCTTTCTTTTGGCATAGTCGCGCCTCCAGCCGATCAGAAGAGCAGACTCTGCCGCTGAGATATGCTGTTCACTGAGAGAGAGAGAGAGAGAGAGAGATATTAGACAGGCAGGATGATGATGATGATGATGATGATACGCGACACAGTCTGCACATCAAACCATCAGTAAAGGAGCACGAGAGGAGCAACATGGAGAAAAGTTCACACTGTGAACTAAAAGTTTGCACAGACACATGCAGTCCTACACGCAGATCCTCACCTGCGGTACATAAACTTCATTCAGAGCAACGTTGTGTAACGCTGCCTCGCAATATTGACTTGTTCAAAAGCTAAATAAATAGAGAAATAAATCCCAAATCTACTTTTAGCTGTGTAACTTTTTGGATTCCTGACCTTCAAGTTAAAAGCAGAGCTCAGATGGTGATTAGAGAATACTATACAATGGAACCTAATTTAATTAGTTCTGGAGGCAAAAGTTTGTATTGTGAAACGAATTTTTCCCATAAGAATCCGTTCCAGCCTCCCAAAAAATATTCCCAATATGAAGCGTATGTAAACTGTATGGCTGCTTACAAAGAACTGACCCAAGCCAAGCATTCCATGTCCATGCTCCTCACAGGAAGTCGTGCCACCAAGCTTGGGCTAAAAATATATCAGAGCACCCACACCACCAATCTGTCAACAAAAAAAAAAATCACCTAGCTTTTGAATGCACGGTGAAGGCAACGTCGGTATCGTGGGTTAAGACCTTTCACTGACTGAAAAAAATAAGTTTTGAACGGGTTCGGTTCGGTCTTATGCCGAAAATGCTTTGTATGCTGTTGCAAATTTCTTGCAGAATTTCTATTCTTAAGGTGAAAAATTCATAAGGAAGGTCGCTCGTATGCCGAGGTTCCACTGTAACTAGAAAACTGAACATATAAAGTAAAATATAATCGTGAGTAATGTTCCATCACAAAGTCACCGGTCCTTCTCTTAATCACGTATTCATTCATCTACTAATGTTCCAATTTTTTAACCTTCTGTATCTCTGGGGTTTGCATCATCAAATACACAGATGTTTTTTATTAGTATATAATGCACTAGCTAAAGCTCTATCATTATCTACACATCTGGAATAAGACAAACTAACACACCAAAAATGGTGAACATGCCATAGTTAAAGAAAAATAAATGAATAAATAAATACGTTTCAACAGCCGGGAAGTAACTAATCTTTCCAGCAACCAATAAATAAATAAATAAATAAATAAATTAACTAGTTTATTAGTTTTGTGAAGGTAGGTACGTTTTTTTAAAGCATGTAGAACATTTCTGCACAAAAATGATTCTTTTCCAGATTTTTCCGATCCGCACAAAACCCTTATAATGTGAAGTGGCTCCAGCGGTGTTCTACGGTTCATATAGTGCTCACGGTTATCCCCAGGGTCAGATTAAAACTTCTCCCAAGAGCACTTCTCATTTTATCATAACAAAATCATAGAGTCTGAGGAAAATGTCACGCACCAGCCTCATTGCTGATTACTCGACATAAACCCTGCTGTCATTTTCTGCATTTAGCCCTGAATTATTTAAACACATGAAGTTCAGTAATAAAGGGAAATCAGGTATCAATGTTTTTCTTCTCTGTTACATGGGTAATAAAGCAGTTTCACTATTAGGATGTTTGTTTAAAAAATAAATGTCTATGGGAATGACTTGCTATAGGAACTATCACCAAGTGTGTTTAAGGAAAGAGACATTCTGGCTGTATCTTTACTCTCAAACACACAGTGATGGAAGTGGGCTTTAAACAGGAAGTGGAGTCCCTCCTTCCTTTTTCCTCCATTTCACAAAAAGAGCTGTGCATCTTCAGCTGGAAAGAGCACATTAGTAAAAGCCCTCTGCCCTCCTGAGCCTGTGCGGCTGTCACTCACACTAACGAGCCAATGAACCGCACAAGCGCCCGCACAAGTGTGTGTGTGTGTGTGTTTGAGGGGCTGGGGGGTGCACATGTGCACGCTCACACACACACCCTCTCACTCCCAGACAGCATTCTGGAAGCATCTGGAGATATGTGACAGCAGGATCAGGGCTCCGAGAGCTCAGCAGCAGCCACAATGGCATTTAACACGTGTGTGTGTGTGCTGAATTACAATAACACACCACAGTGAACTGTTGCCTTTTCTGCTGGCTCTGATGACATTAAAGGGAAATTGAGGCTCTCGAGTTAGCAGCTATAGACTGAAGAGCCTGTTTAATAGCTTGACCACTTAAAGTGAGCTGCACTCAACAACTCACACACACACTTACACACCCGATTATAAAACGCATTTACATGTGTAATACCAACATGGCTCGAAAGTGCAGCTCACAAGCCAACGTCCAGGGCTTGGGCTAATCCTAGCGTCGTGTATATACTGTACATGGCATAATGTAGGTGACTAATTTACAAGCTAGGGTTTACAAGACTTCCAAAGATTCATCACACCCTCTGATCTCATCCTAAAACAGCAGCTTTATACACATCTCTCTAATGACTGTACATGTAGGTGGGAGTGGAGAGAGGGAGGAGAAAAGGAGAAGTGTGCAGGAACAGACAGCGGTGAAGGAGTCCTGGAAAGGGGGGGGGTGACAAAGAGAGAGAGGCATAAAATGACTGACAGAGGGAGAGAGAGGGAGAGAGAGAATGAAACAGAGAGAGAACATCTATAGAGATGAATAAAGAGAGAAAAAAAAGGGATAGATAGGCACAGACACAGAATGAAAGAGGGACAGAGTGAGAGAGAGAGAGAGAGAGAGAGAATGTTAGAAAAATGAGAGATGGAGAGAGACCATATACAGAAAGGAATAGAGAGAGAACACAGAAAAGAGAGAGAGAGAGGGAGGGAGAGAGAGATGGACAGAATGGCTAGAAAAATGAGAGACGGAGAGAGAACATATGCATATACATATATATATATATATATAGTGAGAGAGAGAGAGAGAGAGAGAGACAGAACATAAAAAAAGTGGGGACACAGTGAGAGAGAACCAGAGAGAGAGAGAGGGAGAGAACCAGAGAGAAAGAGAGAGAGAGAGAGGGAGGGAGAGAACCAGAGAGAGAGAGAGAGAGAGAGTGAAAATGCAGGGTGCGAGAAAGAGCTATAAAGGAGGCTGCTAAACAAAGGAAAAGCTACAGAAAGTGACAAACAGAACTAAAAACAGAGAATGTGTGTGTGTGTGAGAGTTAGTGAGCGAGAGCGAGAGAGTAGTTAACCCTGAAGAAATGAACGCATAGATGGACAGAATAAAAAGATTCACAGCGGGCGTCTGATGATGCAACTCCATCAGCAGCGTGTTGTTTTAAAGCAAAACTAGAATCATAAGAGGTTAGAGTTAGAGCACCATCACTGATAACACCGTGTGAGAGAGAGAGAAATAAGAAAGAAAGAAAATAAGTTTGAGGAGAAAGAGTGAGTGAGAGTAGGATGGAGACGGGTGATGGATTAAGTAAGATAATGAGTCTGAGTGACAGCGTGTGGAATGAGCAGCTGCTACGCTGGACCTCACTACATCGTGATTATACGCATTATTCATCATTATGGAAATCAGACTGCAGAGGCTCTCGGGTCAGGAATTTCACTCCAGCTCATCGCTCAGACATGAGGAGGTCCGCAGTGCTGAACAGAAAATCGTGATTTACACACAAATTATTCAAAGCACATGTCGTCTAAACAACTGTACTTCATCATCATCATGTTAAAGTGATGAAAAGTAATAGAGTTTCTGTACCGGAGTCGGACATCGAGCTTGTCCTCATGGTCGTCTCCTTCTCCAGCTGAATGTCTTGAAGTGCAAATATCGATGTAGCTGAAAGTGAGAAAAGAGAGAGAAAGAGAGAGAGAGAGGGAGAGAGAGAGAGAGAGAGAGAGAGAGACAGTGAACTTCACTGGTCTTACAACAAATAACAAGCATCATAATTTCTGTGGCAGTGTGTCAGTCCAACTAAAGGAAGTGTGGCCTTTTTGCTGCCACTCAGTGAAGGAGGTGTGGCCTTTGTGATGTTACTCTCAGTGTAGGAGGTGTGGCCTTGGTGATGTCAATCAGTGCAGGAGGCATGGCTTCTGTGTAGTCATTATCAGTGGGTCTGGATTTTGTGATGTCACCCAGTGAAGGAAGTGTGATGTCATTCTCAGTGAAGGAGGTCTGGTCTTTGTCTCATAGTAAAGGAGGTGTAGCCTCTGTTGGCAGACTCAGTGAAGGTGGTGTGGCCTTTGTGATGTCACAGTAAAGTAGGTGTGGCCCATCTCGGCAGACTCAGTGAAGGAGGTGTGGCCTTTGTGATGTCACAGTAAAGGAGGTGTGGCCTCTTGGCAGACTCCGTGATGGTGGTGTGGACAGTGAACTTATACACTTATGCATTTACACACTGACATCTTCACTGGTCTTACAACAAATCACAAGCATCATCCTTTCTGTGGCAGTGTGCGTTTCTGTAATTCTCTTTTTCTTTGTGCTGAAGGTGGTGTGGCCTTTTTGTGTCGGTTCAACTAAAGGACGCATTTATGGCTTTATGCCACTGAAAGAGATGTGTGCTTTGTACACATCAGTCAGAGTTGGAAGTGGGACATACCCCTATGTTTCACCCTAGTAATAGTAATAAGTGTGTGTGTGTGTGTCCATAGACAAATACAGATAAATATAAAAAATGTACAGTAAAAGAATGAGAACTTTCATGGACAATTTATGAACACATGGTAATATATATATATTGTGTGTGTGTGTGTGTGTGTGTGCGTGCACTTACTGTCAGGCAGTGTGAGAACTCTCTCTCCCAGACAGTGGAAGTACGAGTGTCTCATCGCTTCCTCTGCAGATATGCGCTTCTTTCCTTCAAACTGGAACGCCATTGCAGTAACAAAAAAAACACAAACATGCAAATATAACTGCACTGACTGCCATACAGAATATAAATAATGTAAAACTATCAGTGTACACCAGGGGTGTCCAATCTTATCCGCAAAGGGATGGTGTGGGTGCAGGTTTTCATTCCAACTGAGCAGAAGCCACACCTGAGTCTACTGAAAGCCAAGATCAGTCGATTAGCCAGTTGGAATCAGGTGTAGCTTGTGCTTGGTTGGAATGAAAACCTGCACCCACACCGGCCCTTTCTGGATAAGACTGGACACCCCTGGTGTACACAGTAGACTATAAAAACATGGTGACTAACTTATGGGATATCATTAAATACACACACTGGGCTGTAAATCAAAGAGAAAGTTATCATAAAAGAAACACACAGATAAGCCTGGTGTTTCATGCTGGTCTTTATCAAACAGCATTGTATTGCTTTAGCAGCCAAACACACACCATATCAAAAGTTTACTCACAAACAGGAGCCTGAATAACTAGATTTTTTTTTTGAGTTCATGATGTTAACTAGCCTTTAGAAAACATCTTTCATTTTTAGAGACGTCACTATTTTCACTTTGCAAGGTGCTGTACCTGCAGCAGTTTGGACAGCAGGTCCACGCCATCATTGTCCAGCCTGGAAAATAGAGAGAAAGAGCAACAGATACAGAGATCAGAACAGGCATGGTTGTGTGGTTTGACATTTAATGGAACAGTCAGGAGGTAAATCAAATTTAAAGCTTAAAACTAACCCTAAGCACAGTCCAACAGGCCAAGACACGTTCACTGTCTGACGTTTGCTTCGGAGCTATAAATAGCTAAAAACTAATGAGAGTCTAACTCGCTTAACATCCTTTCCATAAACCCATCCTGAACCACATCCAGTTCTTCACCCATGTGGTTAATGATATGATGAGGACTTATGGTCATCTATAAACATGAACAAATTTGACCATGTAGCTGAATGTTATGTGTAACTACATGAAGGACCTCAGCATAATTTAGCACCACCACAGACTCCGCCTCCCAAAGTCTGAAGACAAACCAGAAATGTGGAAATGATTCAAAATGATGCATCATGCTGTTTAAAATGGGTTTTTTTTTCAGTGTAGCATTGGAACGTAAATGTTTCCCGGTATATATACACGAGGTGGGAATACACCCTCAGGAGGAAGGGACAACAATCCGGCACAAGGCACCTACTGCCATGATTTTGGGGATAAAAGGGAACTAATGCCGAGTTCACACTGCACAATTTTCAATGTCATCGGATCATGGTTGTTTTCACACTGCACGACTATCTAGGGTAGCATTCAGTCTCTGCTGTGTTCACACTGTACGATGGATCGGCAACAGGAGGTTTCTCATTGCACTTCACAACCGGAAGAATCGCAGACAACTCTGTCTGGTCCGCAAACTGCGTTTCACAACCGAACATACGTGAGAAATAATAAGGAAATAAAGTTCTAGTGCGAGACTGGAAATGGTACCATGCAAAAAGTTATTTATTACTTATTTATTCTGATATAACTATATTTAAGACATTTTTTTCTGATAAAAACCTATATACTCTTATTAAACTGTAATATTTTGCTCCAACCGAAGTCGTGCTTGCTCATATTGTGGTCTATAACTCCTCCGCGAACTGCCCTCTGCCCTGTATCTCGCGCTCTCATTGGCTGTAGGTCATCCCTGAGGTACGTTTCAGTCAGAGCTCCTTTCACGCTGCACCACTTTGAGTCTCATCGGCGACTCGCTCAGATCGAGTTTTTACTCATTCACACTGTGCGACTGTCACTTGCGTGCATGAGCTCCGATTTGCCTCGATTTTGCAAAACTAGTCAGTCGTGCAGTGTGAACTCGGCATACGGAAACCAGAAGTACCTAAACAGGAACTGGAGCTGAGGATCCAGCCTTGGAGCTTTTTGAAATGCCACTCGCTGTGCGTCAAATTTTGTCCTGACTCCTAATGACTGAAAGCAGAAGTGTAAGGCAGAAAAACTAATCACATCGTTTCTCAGTCAGAACCAAATTGGGCAAGAGGGCTTTTAGATACTGTTCCCCAGCATCACTGCAAGACTTGCAGAAACATCTAACTCGATCAGATTTGAAGCCAATTATAAGAGATTTCTTTCCGTATGAAAGCTCCTGCTTTTGACTGTATCGAAGTGACATTTTAACTTATAATTGTTCCTGTGTTGGAATGATGATAGCCATAACTTGCCTTGTCTTCCTAGCCAGAGTTTGCTTGAGAAAGATATTCAATCATCAAGAGACTAGACTCAAATAAATGTTAAAGTAATTAATTTATGTAAAAACTGCACTATGTAGGTGCGGGTTTGTCAGACTTCGATTATGATCCATAGTCCTGTAGCGACAGTACAAAATGAGAAGAGGAAAAATCAAACATCGTCTAGCTAAGGTGAAAATCTCTGGCTGACTTTTTGGTGAACTGTTAAAACTGCTTAGCTCAGTGCTTAGACTGGATTTTTGGAAATTATTACCCCCGAAAAAAACCCCTCAATATTAAGGCTATTGAAGGGCAAGCTACAGAATCTCTTTTATACCGAGGGGTGTGGTTGTGGAGGCAGTCGGCACGGTAACGGGGGTAGTTGTAAGAGATGAATTCTTCATTGGAGGTTATTCCAGGCCAGGTTTCTTCTGTAGGTGTCCCTGAGAGAAGCAGCAGGAAGAGTTATAAATACTGCAAACAGACACTCGAGAGGTAGAAGATTGAGTAGAAGCTGTCTGATTTATTGCCAAAAATGATGCAGAGTGAGAGGTGGAGAAGCACAGTACCTAGCAGTTTGAAGATAAAGTGCAGCTCCTCCTCCACCGTGGATCCTGGGAACAGCGGCCGACCCGTAGCCATCTCGTAGAAGATACAGCCGACGCCCCTGCAACAAAAAAAATAAAGAGCCACCGAAAATGTTGCTGCTTATTTCTCCAGCGCACGGATAAGAAAAATGAATAAACAGACTGGGACTGACCACATGTCGATCTGGGTGGAGTAATCCGTGCTGCCCAATAGGATGTCCGGTGGGCGATACCACAGAGTCACCACTTCATTCGAGTACGTTTTGGTGGGAATCGACTTGGCTCGAGCCAGACCTTCGAACAGATCCCAATTTTACAGTTTTGGTTATTCCGTCAAGTTAAATGAATGACACCGATCAGGCATAACATTATGACCACTGACAGGTGCCGTGAATAAGACTGACGATCTCCTCATCATGTTAGTGGGTGGGATATATTAGGCAGCAAGTGAACATTTTGTCCTCAAAGTTGATGTTAGAAGCAGGAAAAATGGACAAGCGTAAGGATTTGAGCGAGTTTGACAAAGGGCCAGATTGTGATGGCTGGATCAGAGCATCTCCAAAACCGCAGCTCTTGTGGGGTGTTCCCGGGCTGCAGTGGTCAGTATTGATCAAAGGTATCCTGCAATTTACAGGACTTAAAGGATCTGCTGCTAACATCTTGGTGCCAGATACCATAGCACACCTTCAGGGATCTAGTGGAGTCCATGCCTCGGGTCAGGGCTGTTTTAGGTTATAATGTTATGCCTGATCGGTGTATATTTGCATTTGGTCTGACCAGTGCTTTATCTATTAACAAATATAGTAGCGTCCCTTGTAAGTGTATACCTTAAATGTACAAACGTATACACATATGTACTGTAAAAATGTATACACGTCACCATTTGTTTAAAATCTGCTTAATATTATTTTGTAAGTAAAACCCTTGAATTTTTATCCTTTAACTTTTGGTTTGAATTCACTGAAGCCATTTGGATGTGTTGCTTTGCCAAGTCATACTTAATTTACATAGAATTGAGCAAACGTCTCTGAAATCCTGGCTTCAGAAAATGAACGGTCGCTGTGTTTCTCAATAGTGAGAACACTAAAGCAAAGAACCTGCAGACGTGGAGGCCCTCAGTGGTCTGAGTGGACATCTGAGTGGACCTGATTTAATGCACTGCAGTTCAATAGCCCATGTTAAAAACACTGTTAATTTGTTTGAGTGTGGATGATGTCATTCTCTGACTGTGTGTGGGTGTGTGTGTAGGTGTGTGTACATACCGAAGTCAGCCAGTTTGAGCTCCCCACGGTCATTGATGAGGAGATTCTGGGGTTTGAGGTCTCGATGGAGGACTTTGCGTCTGTGACAGTAGCTCAGTCCTCGCAAAAGCTGGAACAAGAAGAGCTACACAAAAACAAAAACAGCATTTACACAGCGCATCAGAGGTTACATGAGTGAAATGTAGAATCAGCTCTAGAGGCAAAAGTTTGACGTTACTCTCAGACGTGAGGGCCTGTTTACACACTTGCACGGGATGTGTGTGATGAGTGAAAAGCAGAGCTGCTGTAAAATGGAGCACTGCAGTAGCTCTCACCTTCACGTTGTGCATGTGGATGCAGTTCCCGCAGTCATCCAGATACTGTTTCAGATCTTTATCCTGAACGGCACAAATTAACACAGTTAGAATGGAAAGGAGAAGGAGACTCAGGAAACACCAGGCAGTCAGACATAACAATGAGCACAGCAGTGGAGCTTAGTCAGTTTCTGGAGTTTCTGCCCTACTAACCAAAGGACAGGAATTTAAACCCCATACAATCATGCTGCTCTTCTCTCCCACTGCTATAAACATAGCCTGTA
Organism: Hemibagrus wyckioides; assembly: GCF_019097595.1. Lineage (NCBI taxonomy): Eukaryota > Metazoa > Chordata > Actinopteri > Siluriformes > Bagridae > Hemibagrus > Hemibagrus wyckioides. The sequence continues at coordinate 25,466,578 of NC_080714.1, read as the reverse complement.
TTGTCAAAAGTTTTGGGACATCTGCCTTTACATGCACAAGTGTGATATGGAGTTGGCCCACTCTTTGCAGCTATAACAGCCTCAACCCCTTCTGGGAAGGCTTTCCACAAGGTTTAGGAGTGTGTTTATGGGAATTTCTGACCATTCCTCTAGAAGCGCACTTGTGAGGTCAGGCACTGATGTTGGACAAGAAAGCCTGGCTCACAGTCTCCACTCTATGGGGTTGAGGTTAGGACCAGGTCAGTCAAGTTCCTCCACACCAAACTCACTCATCCATGTCTTTATGGACCTTGCTTTGTGCACTGGTGTGCAGTCATGTTGGAACAGGAAGGGGTCATCCCCAAACTGTTCCCACAAAGCTGGGAGCATGAAATTGTCCAAAATGTCTTGGCATTAGAAGTTCCTTTCACTGGAGCTAAGGGGTCGAGCCCAACCCCTGAAAAACAACACCTGAATTCAATCATTTGGAGGGGTGTCCCAAAACTTTTGGCAATATAGTGTAAGCGTTGGATGCTCTGAGCTACTGATTGGAAGGTTGATCAAATCAAAGAAGCCATGAGTATACACGGCCTGCTGTGTAAAATATTAACTTGGCAGAGTGTCACGCTCAACAAAATAGTATCTGGTTTTATGCAATGAGATGACGCCCATCGTCAACGAGAGCCAATCATCGTTGGTTTCGATGTTACCATAAAAAGTCTGGCTTATCTTGCACAGAGCTATAGAAAATCTTTCATTTATGCCCCTTTTGTCAAAATTTACTAGCGTTAATATAGTAAACAGCCAGATTTTGATTTCAAATCGATCAGTTTCTGGTTTATGGGTCACTTCACTGTCAAATAGACAGCAACCTGCTTGTATGACTGAAAACAACTGAAACAGGAGCTTCATCAAGTTGGCCACCGACTGGACTGCACTGGAAGGACTGTGGGTCAAATCCCAGCACCAACTGTGTCCTGTCTTTTTGAATTAAAGGAAAGGAAAAATGGGCCGATGAAAGGGAAAGAAAGCTAACTTGAATATTGGAAAATGGTGGCATAAGGAAAGACCTGTTTTACTGCCTGTAATAATGAAATAGCTCAGCTAAAGCTTCCAACTCTTCCTTTTAAAAGGCAAGAAAAACATTTATTTGTCATTTTGCATGATCACAATGCCAGGATTTGTACAATGGATTCTAAAAGCCAGACAGACTCTCGTAATTCCTCCTCTTTCTACACCATGCACATGCATTCGTCAAGGTCCTGCTCCGACCCCAGAACCGGGTCACTGGGGAAGACGTATCGGGTTCCAGAAACCCGCTCACATCACTGACTGGAAAGGATTAACCTTTACTTCTGTCGTCTTGGAAAAAATCATTGCTTAAATTAATGAACAGATCTGCCAGATATGTGTCAATGTCCATTTGTGTGTGTTTGTGGACAATAGTAGTGGATGTCTTCAGTTCTGTATTTTGCATGCGTGACTCACAAGGTATTCAAACACCAGCGTCAGAGACTTCTGGGTGTGGATGATGTCATGCAGAGTCACAATGTTGGCGTGTTTGAGATCCTTTAACAGGGAAACTAGTGTGTGTGAGAGAGAGAGAGAGAGAGAGAGAGAAAATTACCCATTAAGAAATGAATTAAGCTAATAGTCTGGGATGTACACAACACTTTGTATTAATGTATATATACACAATTATTACAGAAGTATATCTTCTATATATCTATCTATCTATCTATCTATCTATCTATCTATCTATCTATCTATATCTATCTATATATATCTATATATATATATATCTATATATATATATCTATATATATATATATATATATATATATCTATATATATCTATATATCTATATATCTATATCTATATCTATATATATATATATATATATATATATATATATATATATATATATCTATAAGTTCCTATGCTAAACACACACCCTCCCACAGTAACTTTCACCACATCAGTGATTACCCACGGTTATAAATCCATTCAAGTGGAACGCCTGAGAGGCAAGTGGTGCTGTAAGTAGTCTATGTCCTGGTTCTGATGCTAGGTACTGACTCACCCTCTCTGATGGCAGTGCAGGGAGCTCCTTCCTCATGTTCCAGACGGATCTCCTTGAGAGCCACGAGGTTATCGGTTAGTTTACTGCGACCTTTATACACCGTAGCATATGTGCCCTGAAAAAAGCAGTTAATGGCCATTTAACATATAACACTGGATGTAAATACTTTAAACGCAATTAATAATAATAATAATAATAATAATAATAATAATAATAATAATAAAGAGTTCTAACAGGATATTCAGACACACTTATGTAATATAACAACTGTATTTTCTGGATAATAAAATAAAAAAAATAATTATTTAAAAAAAAAATAATAATAACATGAAACTAGATGTCTATAAGTATGTGGACACCTGACCATCACACGTACAGTATGTGGTTCTTCCCTAAACTGCTGTCCCAATGCTGAAAGCACACAGAATGTACAGAATTGTGGCTTAGTGGTTAGCATTTTCACCATGATTCCTTAAAAGGATTAAAAGTTTCCACCAGGTAATCTGGTTTCCTCCCTCGCTTCAAAGACATGTATGGTAGGCTGATACGGAAGTGTGTGTGAATGGGTGTGTGAGGCGTTCCCAGAAAGAGTCTTGTGGGAAACGTTTTAGGTTTCTGTGTAAGAATCTGTGTGAGATTCAGAAAATGTATGGATGAATGGATAGAATGTCTTTGTAGCCTGAAGCATTACAATGCCCCTGTGCACAAACATGGCGTAAGTTTGGAGAGGACAACCATGAGTCCAGACTCAGACTCAAGACCTTTGAGATAAACTGAAACTTTGAACTATAAATGTTATAATGTTCTATGCATGTAAGGTGCTAGGTAGATGAGTACAGCATAATTAACCCTGAAAAGCAAAAAGAAACTGCATCAGTGTCACCGCTGCTTAAGGTTTTTGTGCAGATACAGTCTCCGGTCAGTGGTCCAGCGACAGAATCCCGCACTCTCATTGCCGTGGCCCGGGCAGGGTTCTAACCCAGCCACTGAAGAGTTAACTCTCAGTGCTGCTCCCAAGCCAGGATTAAATGGGAAGTTTGTGTCAGGAAACGCATCCTGTGTTAAACCTGTGCTATATTGAAACGTGGACCAAATGATCCTCTGTGGCGACTCCGAACAGGGAGCAACCGAAAGAACAACAGTCTCCGGTCAAAAGTCCACTCCACGGTGACGCCATTTGACCAATCATTAGTCTGCCACGTTTTAGTTTGCATGGCACCTTGGCAAGAATTTCAAGCAAATTCCCCGTTCCCTTGGGCGCAGCATGCGTGGTTTAAAATACGGCGGCACTTCAGTCATTTCAGCGTTATAAGAGCTGGCTCTAGTCGTCTGTGGTCAGTCAGATAATGAAGAGACTCCATGCTCACAGTCTATTTTCATTACTACAAAATAAATTCATAATAAAAAGAACACTGAAATCCAGAAAATACAGCATTTACTCAAGTTTAAAAAAAGAAAATACCCACCTCTCCTAGTTTATCCAGTTTCACATAGGTTTCCAGCTTCCCGAAACCAATTTCTGACTGAAAACAAAAACATTGGCAGTACATCAGAACTCCTCTTTCCACGGCGTTACATCAGCACAATTAGTCAACAGATGAATGTATTAAGTAACAAGCTTCTGTACACTGATAATAGCCTGTACAAATCAGTCTGATGTGGCACTCCGGATAAACATTTTACATAATTAACATAAATCAGCACACGTTATAAAATTCCCAAGCTAAAACATTTTGCGATGCAGTACTCGTACTGAGGGAATCATTTAATAGAAGACTTCCACTAATCCAATTATGTATACTAGGACAACCGTGTGCATTCCTGGACCTTTAATCCGTCTGCACCGTTTGAGTACACATGCTAAAACCTATGCTTTCGAGCTACGCTCCTCTCAGAAGGCCATTTAGTGTCACGCTGTATTAGAGCAGGGAAAACAACCAGCCCACAAGAGCTCGAGGACCAGAATTCTGAATAGATTTTTTTTTTCTAATTGAATTCAGGCATTTGCATTAGAACACGGACAGAACGCTTTCTTCTGTCAGCGGAATGTCTTTTTGCTCTGCGTTTAAAAGGAGACTCTCCGTTTATCAGTGCAAGTGCCCTAGCAGCTTAGAACGGTTACAAGTGCTGATAACGTGGAGCTGTGTGTTCTCTGCTGTGACCCTGAATACATAAGACACGGAGACGGATCTAGAGTGGGGCAGATGAATAAGGGGGGAGAGAGAGGGAGAAAAATGGAGAGGGAGATGCTGAGGGAGAGGAAGTGAGAGAGAGAGAGAAAGAGAGAGAGAGAAAGAGAGAGAGAGAGAGAGAGAGAGAGAGAGAGAGATGGAGAGAGAGAGAGAGAGAGAGAGAGATGGGGGGAGAGAGAGAGAGAGAGACAGAGCGAGAGAGTGCGCTTCAGAGAGCTAGCGAATTGGAAACTGAAAGAGATATATATATATATATATATATATATATATATATATATATATATATATATATATAGAGAGAGAGAGAGAGAGAGAGAGAGATGGACGGCACAGAGGAGAAGACAGTGCAGTATGATTTGTGAGCACATGGAAAAATTAGTAAAGCAGAACAAATATAATCAGGACAGAATGAGATCAGAGTGTATCAGAGATGAGCAAGTAATCAGGAAGACAGAGAGAGATGCGCAAGTGAACAATTGGAAAGACAGAGATGAGCAATTGACCTGGAAGAAAGGCAGACAGATGAGTGACTGGGAAAAGACAGAGGTAAGGGAGGGATGAGGGAGAAAGACAGAGCGAGTGATGATGGGGAAAGACAAAGAGATGAGTGAGTGATCAGGTGGAGGACAAGTAGAAAGATCAGTGTATGATCATGATGGATGGATGGATGGATGGATGAATGAATGAATGAGAGAAAGAGAGAGAGAAAGAGAGAGAGAGAGAGAGAGAGAGAGAGAGAGAGAGAGAAAGAAAGAAAGAAAGAAAGAAAGAAAGAAAGAAAGAAAGAAAGAAAGAGATCATGGCATCCAAATGAGATCAGCAAGTGAACAAATACACAGATAGAGAGATCCCAGAGCGACCAATAGGACAGAGGATGATCACTGAGTGATTGGTGGTGATCATTAGGATGAAGATCAGGGAATGATTAAGGAGGACAGAATTAGATCAGGGATCGATCATTAGAATAAAGAGAGCAGGGGGTAATTAAGGCGGACTGGATGAAATGTGAAAATAAAAAGCAATGAGATCAGCAAATGGACCAGCAAATGACCGGTAAGACAAAACAATCAGTGGGGACAGACCAAGAGATCAGATAGGGATCAATTAGACAAACGAATCATGACGGAGTGATCATGATGGGGGACGAGAAGCAAGGGAGGAAAAACTGTAATGGTTACAAATGGTGATAATGTGGAGCTGTGTGTGTGTGTGTGTGTGTGTGTGTGTGTGTGTGCGCGTACGTGTGTGTGAGAGAGAGAGAGAGAGAGAGAGAAATGTGAATAGTGAGGACAGAAAGAGAGATCAGAAAGCTTTGTTACCAGAGAGACTCTACGCAGTCGTCTGCTCAGTGGTTTATCAAACATCGGGCTGTTTAGACTGAACTTCTCCAGGTAGCCGTCTGGAAGTCGGATATCAGCCGGCAGAGACAGCCTTTTATTAATGTCCTTAGGGAAATACACACACACATACACACACTTAACTAATACAGTCCTGAACGTTTAATTGCAATGCATGTCTGTAAGCAACAGTCTGACCCTGATGATCGTAATTAGCATTAAAAAGAGCTAAATTACTATCAACAAATCTCTGTTAACCTACAAAATATCCACTGATGCAGGTTTGAAAAGCCAAACAAGTCAGCATCAGATGGAGAGAACACAAAGTCCACAGTGAATAATTTAAAATGATATTATATCCATCTGTCAGCGTGAATTAACGGCGTTTTATTGCAGGTCCTGCCGTGCAGCTGTTCGTGTGCAGCTCTGAGGAAAACAATAATGTCTCTTTATTTGCCCATCACCACCACATCCATCATTCTGAGAGCCATAAACAAGTCCAGCAGAAGCAGGTGGAAGAGGAGGAGGTGGTGGTGATGGTGGTGATGGTTTGGGGGCGGTGCTCAAGTACCTCAGTGGAAATTTTGCGCCCTGCGTTGTTGCGCATCCTCACGCGCACCGGGCTGTGCACCTCGTCGGAGGAGGTGGCAGACGCCTGGTCGCTTTCTCCGTCCGAGCCCATCTTCACGTCCTCGTGGACGATCTCTGAGCGCATGGAACAAAAATACACACACAGGTTACCCTGTTAGGTAATTGTCCAGATCTCATCAAGAAAACATCTCTGAAGCATCACTAAACACAAAACGAACAAAATGGCGGGTAAAGGGCTCATTTGCATGTTTCGGCTTTCTGCAGTATCAGCATCGTAAAAAGGTCAATGTTGTAAGAAGGATTAACAAACACAAGGGTGGACAAACGAGAAAGGCATTTGCTATCCCAGTGGGACAGTAAAAGCTCAAGTGTGTTGTTTAGGCTGATGTCTTGGTTGCCTGGAACCCGGACAAGGCTAAAAAGTGATATCTAACGTAACGTAGTGAGCTAGTTAGATAGTTTAGTATGATAAAACAAACCAGGACATGATATGATGAAGACACCAAGTCATAAGCTCCTCCTCCTCATAATACAGAAATATAATATTATTCATGGCAGCTTTATTTTCTTTGGATTTAACTGTGAAGTAGCTGTGTGCACAAAGCAGGAGAGATACCAATATTGTGTGTCCATTATTGCTCGGTTACATCGAAGTTTCCATATACCTCCTGATTCTGGAACGATCTCCATAATTACCATGCACACTAGCAACTATTTATTCTATTATTAGATTGCGCCTTGTCGAGGTGTGTAGTGTAGCCGGAGGATGGATTCGGATAGTTACAGGATTGTAGTGCGTCATAGATTATAAAGCTTACTACATTTAAAAACACATACCATATTTTGTTTACAAGGATTGTTTAGAAGAAATTCATCAGCCTAGACATGGAAATATGCTTGTCACAAATCTAATCACCCTCTCACTATAAAACACCCCTGTGTCTGCATGTGCTATACAAATAGTGAAAACAGCCCTGGTGTGTTGAGGACTGCTTCTGCAGCAGCACTTATGTTAAAAAAAAAAAAAAAAAAAAAAGCATTATTAATAAATTAACATGCTTAAAAATAATCACCCTGAGTGCTTTCCCTAATCCTAAAACTTTATAAAAGGATAAAAAAAAAAAAAAAAAGAGAGAGAGAGAGAGAGAGACCTTGGCAACCTTCTCATCATCATCTTAATTTCAGTAGAATAAAGCTTTCTGGCAGAGCGAAGCTGAGGACGTGCCGCAATTTAAGTGCTGCTGTTATTTAACACATCCAGGATCCGCAGTGTTGCTCAGCTCCATTCCTGTCCTCATCATCTCTCACCTCACCCTTCTCTCTCTTTGTGTGTGTGTGTGTGTGTGTGTGTGTGTGTCTCGTACACCCACACACTCATGAAGAAGGAGTTGAGGCTGAGGCACTGCCCTCTAATGCAATCAAGTGTATGCATCTGTACTGCGTAGGAGTGCAGGCGTGTCTGAGTGGATGCGCATGGACCTGTATGAGAAGTGTGCTCCAGGCTGTGTGTGTGTGTGTGTACCGAGGCGTGTGGTGTGGTTGAGATAGGAGCTGAGGCTGCGGCCCAGGCTGCGCGGCCGGTGCAGGGCGCTGCTGTAGGACTGCAGGAGCGAGTGCATGCTGAATGAGCCGCCCGCTCCTCTCACTGAACCACGCAGAGTGGCACTACCCCCGCCTGGCATGGCCTCTGGGAGAGAGGGAGAGGAGAGAGGAGCACACACAGGGGAGGACAGGAAGGGAGGAGAGGGCATGAGATGAAACACGGGGGAGAGGAACATAAACAGACGGGGCATAATTTGAGAAGATATAGGGCAGAGAGAGAGAGAGAGAGAGAGAGACAGCGAGAGATAAGAAAGAATGAGGAAAGATGACAAGACAAGGTGAGGAAGACAGATGATGATGATGATGATGATTATGCAACAAAAGGGAACAGGAAGAAACATCAGGAGAGGAGGAAGGAGGGAAAAAAAAAGAAAGAAAGAGGGGAAACAGCAAATTAAAATCAAACCAAAATCAACAGGGAAAAACCAGACATTCCTAAAGCATGCAGCAAAACCTCTTTTACACAGAGACGCTCCATCGTTAGTAAAATAAACAGATAAATAAACAAATCTGTAAATAAAAATCAATCGAACAGCAATGCCAAAAACGGGGTGTACAACCGAGCTCCAATCCGCTTTCTTTCGTTTCTTTTAAAGCTCAGATTTGTCATGCTGTCACAAATTGGTGTTTCAGGTCATGCTGTTGAAATAAAGAGCAGCAATCCATCATGATGTGAAATGGGCTCGGCCCGGGCTGAGCGAGATTTGGACCGAAGCCAAAAACAAAATGGCTTTATTAAAAAAAAAAAAAAAGAAACAGGGCAATTGAGCCACAATCTTTCAGGGCCAAGCAATAAAACGACAACCTGAGGCTAGTCATCATGTGTAGTCTAAATATAATATAACCCAAACGTCTCATTGCGCTCGAACGTATGATTTATCGTTCCGAACACACAATACGCCGAGTTAATACTGCGCTCGTAATCTCTTTCACGTGGGGACTAATACAGTTACAGTCAGAATTATATTAGCGTACATTATTGCCGTGTCTTTTAGGTCAGGTTTAGTCCAGTGTGCTGCCAAAATGAGCTAATGTGGCGGTTTCATATCGCTAGCACTAATTCAGTGACTGCTTCAGCATCCAGGACATATTATCATATTTCTGTGCGAGGTCACACATCAACCGCACATCGATTATGTTCTACAGAAAAAGCTCCGATTTCTAAAAACAGCCCATAAATCTGCCTGCTCAACAAAAACAGAGATGAATGAATGATTTATCTCTAAGCAGAGCATGTGATTGGTCAGAGCAGAGGAGCCATGCTGGAATAAAACATGCTGATTGGTCAGAAAGCGAACAGCAGAACCGAAGTTCGGTGAAACCCTTTGGGCGTAGCGCAACCGTTCGGACCGTATCACTGGGGATTTACAGCTGTCTCGGTGCATGCGTGGGCATCATGAAGTGAAGCAAAACGCCAGGCATTGTGGGTAGCATTTCACAGAAGTTGAAAATGAAACAAATTATGAATGATCTTGCTTTGAATATCTCAGTTATGCAGTGCTAACTTTTTTGGCTTGTTTTTTTAAGCATACACCGATCAGGAATAACTTTATGACCACCTGTCTAATATTGTGTTGGTCCCCCTTTTGCTGCCAAAACAGCCCTGACCCGTCCTGCACTGTGTATTCTGACACCTTTCTATCAGAACCAGCATTAACTTCTTCAGCAGTTTGAGCAACAGTAGCTCGTCTGTTGGATCGGATCACACGGGCCAGCCTTCACTCCCCACGTGCATCAACAAGCCTTGGCCGTCCATGACCCTGTCACCGGTTCACCACTGTTCCTTCTTTCAACCACTTTTGATAGATATTGACCACTGCAGACCGAGAACACCCCACAAGAGCTGCAGTTTTGGAGATGCTGATCCAGTCATCTAGCCATCACAATTTGGCCCTTCGTCAAACTCGCTCAAATCCTTACACTTGTCCATTTGTCCTGCTTATCAGGAATAACATTCGGAGCACTGAGAGGTGAAGTGGATGACAGTGATGATCTCCTCATCATGGCACCTGTTAGTGGGTGGGATATATTAGACATCTATATTAGGATATATCAGAGCATCTCCAAAACTGCAGCTCTTGTGGGGTGTTCCTGGTCTGCAGTGATCAGTATCTATCAAGTGTTCCAAGGAAGGAACAGTGGTGAACCAGCGACAGGGTCATGGGCGGCCAAGACTCATTGATGCACATGGTCAAAAGTATCCTTTAAGTCCCATGGAGGACCCACCTTGCAACTTAAAGGATCTGCTGCGAACATCTTGGTGCCAGATACCACAGCACACCTTCAGGGATCTAGCGGAGCCCATGCCTTGACGGGTCAGGGCTGTTTTGGCATAAAGCAAAAGGGGGACCAAAATGATGTTAGGCAGGTGGTCATAATGTTATGCCTGATTAGTATATGATCAATAAATGCTTATGAGCAAAAGAACACATCTGAATAAAACCTTGTAAAACCCCATTTAAGAAAATTCTGACACATTCTACTTAATATAGTTAAAAAAACACACACTAGAGACTTTGACAGTTTCTCCAGTGCATGTATCTCAACCACAAATAAAGTTAAGCTTATAAAGATTTCCCGCAAACACGTCGCAGACATTTTGACAGCCAGCATCTGATTACGAACTGAATTGATTTAGTTTATATCCGTTTCACTAGCTATGCGCTAGGCTGGATATGGATCAGAATAGCAAGATTATACTGTCATACTGGCCAACCCTAGTACTAATGAACAAAATCTCTCAAACAAAACTTGTTAAATAGTGTTTTGGAGCTTTTCAAGCAATAAGCTCGCTCAATACCGAAAAATTCTCAGATCAAGAGGAAATGGTGGTTTAGTTTCACTAGCTAACTCATCCTGAGCTGTTGCTGTGAATACCTAGCCTGTTTACAGCATTATTGACGGCATGACCCGATGTTACCTAAACCTTAAAGATGGACACTGATCAAACCCTGACAATCACACTAAGCTAGGAGCTCTTTTTTCCCCAAATCAGATTGTTTTCACCAGCGTATTTATAAAACTGGTTCCAGGATCTTTGTGGGGCTGTGGCCAAGGTGGGACTCAAACATAAATAAAACATTTGGTGAAATATATTTATAGTTTAGAAGGTATAAAACCCCAGAATTTAGACAGTGACATGCAACATTGATCCCTCAAACCACACGATATACAAGCTTGTCGGAAATAAGAACAGTTTCCTTGTGTTGATACGAAAGCAGAACCGTATTCGACTTTCGAATAAAGAATTCCTGTACAGGTAAAGGGATGCGGGTCGTATCTTCTGTGATGAGTGATGCGATCTGAACTGAATATCAGCACATGCGTCGTACTAGGCTGTGAGAGAGTGTCGAGCCGGAATGAGCGTAATGATGACTTGCGGAACGTGAATTAGTGAGATGAGGGTGTGGCGCTGTACCGGAGTCGCTGTGTGCTCCTGTGTCCTGAGAGCTGATGCTCTCGGTCATGTTCTTGTCCCCGCTGTTGCCCCCCCGCAGCGTCATGGACAGCTGCCGCTTGATCTTCCTCACTCGCTCCATCAGAGGGGGCAGGGGGGGCCGATTCGATGAGGAAGGAGGGGCAGCCACTGTTCAGTCCGCCCTGTCATACACACACACACACACACACACCTGTAAGATTACATATTCTTTAAACAGTTCATAAACAAGTATCCTTCAGGATGCTAGTCAACATTTTGGTAATTTCTCTACTTTTTCCAATACTGCATTACACCAAGTGTCAATCCAAAATGCTAGTGTTTGATCCTGTGCGCTATTGCTAATAATGCTTACAGTGAACACGATCATGAGCTAGTGTTTGGGATATGACCGAAATAAATGAAAGAAAGACGACAAACAACAACAAAAAAGAACAAAATGCTTACAGACAAGTGACGCTTTAGCATCTTGTGGAAATTTCTGTATGGCCACACACATTTACATCAAATATGACTTTTCTAGAAGTTTCCTTAGAACATGATATCTCAAAAAAATGTACTGTGGGAACATTTATCACAATATCAAGATTATATCGTCATATCGCTCGGCTCTAGTACTAAATAATACAGGTTATATTCAGAAACAAAGCTTTCAAGCAAAATGCTCAGAACGCTTAATGCTTAACGTAGCTAGCTAACTCCTCATTAGCTGTTCATGCAAGACAAAGTAAACGTAAATGAAAGCGGAGATTAGGCTGTTAAAGATTGTCAGGTTTTAGCTCAGATGTGATGGTAAATCACTAAGAAAAGGCTAAATCAAGAGCAAAAGTGAGATTTTATGGGTTTTTCCCCACTTGGTTAGCTTGTAGTTTACAAAGACGATATGAAAGGATAGTCACAGAGGAGACAAAACAAAACTGAAAAAATATAAACATATCCAAGAAAAGTATCACCGTATCACCACAGGTTTCGAGCACACTGAGAAATAAGAACATCTTGGATCTTTCTGAAAATTTTATGAATAGCATCTGTTCATCTCCTGCTAACTCGACCCTGTCTGAACGTAGCTCATCTTTATTGCGCTATTGACATTAGATCATTACGTATCCCGGCCCTTGAAGATGGACTTTCTCTCTTGGGGAGAAAACATCGTCACAACCCTGTCAAAAAAACACTCTTGTTAGCACGGCTGGGATGACAGATGACTGCGTGGGCGGACATGTTTGTTAGCTCTGGACGTTATTGAAAGCGACGGCGCTCCTCTGCGAAGACGTCAAGCTGAGACTCAGTGCCGGACTCGACTTCCAGCTCAGAACCAAGCATATAAACATCAACACCAACTGCTCACTTCAGAAACAATCAGCGCCGGCTGCCATCGCCATGTCCTTTCAAGAACGAGTGGGTTCCCCCCTCAATGAAGAGAAAGCTAGCCGCTTTGTTCAAAATATGTTTTAAAAGATGAGAAGGAGAGGTTAAAGGTGACATTTGAAGACTTGCGACGTAGAAAGATGGACACAAACAAAACACATGCAAACGGTGACACGTGAGACGCGGCTAAAGCCTTCCACTCCCGAAGACCGTCTAGACCTTAAACATTCAGTAGCACTTCCATAGTTTGGCCTGCAATCTGTGAAGCAAATGAAAGTCATGAATAAAATACACATATTGCTCCTTTAGACATGTGACACAAACACTATATGTCATGTGCCACAGGCAAGGACTAACCAGGCGGGAAGGTTTATCATGAACACGCTCCAAGGTTTTCCCTGTAAATAACATCCACCGTAAATAACACTGCAGCCAAGAGAGACATTTTATGTTCTTTACGCCTATACACCAAACAACCGTAAAGCCAAGCAAAAGTAAAGAAACCCATCGCCCGCTGATAGCATAGCTTGCTATCTAGATTCCATTTATCATCATCAAGCTAAATAAATATTGATATAACTCTTGTGATTAGGACGCTGTTTGTCTTTGCGCTAACTTCAAGACATTTTGACTGTATTCAGCCACAGTTAAAGTGGGTTGCCAAATCTCATCCTGGTGAACACACCAAAAATAGACATGCTGTTTAATTACACTGTTTTAATTACACTGTTATCTTGATAATGAAAGATATTCAGATGTTGTAAATCTCTTCATTTTCACTCACTAACGAAAGAAATTTTCCTATTAGGGCTAAGTGATGGGAAGTTTGGATCACTTTACAGACTCGGATCTTTGAATCTCGTTCAGCAAAATGAACTAATCCTTTTTTTCCCCAAGTCATTTCGTTCATTTCAGCAGAATACTATTACAGTGTTACGTGTTAATAGCCGATTACCTCGACACATCTACTTACGCAAACGTTGATCACATTTAGACAAAACTAGAAATCAACCAAGGCTAAAATAAGACAGGAACAAGAACAGAACTTTTTTATTTTTCAGAAAATATTCATTGCAGATGTCTTTTGATAATTTTATGATGATTCCTAAATATTATACATTACATTAGTATTATTGACTGAAGGTACTGATCCAGGAAGTGATCACGTGATTAACGAGCGAACGACTCGCGTCAGAAGACTCAGGAGATGAGCTAATAATTTGTTTCCGCCACAGACTGCATAGCCACGTTACATTAACGGACTACATTTATCTCATTTTTATACAACTGAGCAATTGAGCAGTAGCGGCTTGGTTGACCTGGGATCCAAAAACCTTCCGACCAGTAGCCCAACACCTTAACCACTAAGCTACCACATCCCCCACATAGGCAAAGCCTATGAGGCTGTCACATGATGAAGGAACAACTCCAGAGATGAACTAATCATGTTTCCCATACAGAACCTCTAGGATGTTGTGCATGCGTAGTCAATACAAAATGAACGAATCGCTCGCTGAGACGCCTCATTGTCCTGGAGTCAAATTAAGAATTCATTTGAAACGAACGAAACTTTCACTAATTAGGACGCTCTCTCTTGTGGAACTCGCTCGTCTCCCAGCTTGCGACTTGACTGTTTAAGACTAAAAAACGCTTCACATCAGAGATTTATAAATATTAAATTGATCAAAACATGATAGTGCTTTTGAAACGCGCAGTCGTTTCATTCACCATGCAGTCACTTCCCAAAAATTTCTTGCTAAAAGTGATTCTAGCTATGAAGCTAATGTAGCTAGCAAGTGAAACACTATCTTGCTGGGGCCCTTTGCAAGAAATCTTGAGTCAAAACTCTTTTTTTCTCAGCACAAACATCCAAATTTGGGGATGTAATTCTACATTGGAAGAGATTCACATGATAAAACTAACTATATTGAGGGGAAAAAAATCAAATACAAGCCTAAATCTGTTCATGTACAAAAGCTAAAGTGAGTGTATGACGTCTTAGCCATACAGTTTCCTCAACACTACAGTAACCTTCCTTTTTCTTACTAGCTGTACATCATAGCTCCAGTTTAGACTCCATGTAGCTTTAGGCAGCACTATTACTATTAATAAAGGTCTGATGCAAGGACACGTGTTGCAGAAGTTGAGTTTTCACCAACTGATCAGAAACGAGCGCAGCTATATTAAGAACAGAAACGACACACATGTGGGTCGGAGAATGCGCTAGGACTCGGGGTGCTATAAAACCTGGTCACAGTGTACATTGTAAAGTATAATGAGCCATTCCCAAAAAAAATCCTCAGATCTAACGGTGTGCGATACAGCTGGAAGGACGGAAAAAAGTTCTGAACGACTGAGTGACTGAATGGAAGGAAGTTTTCGGTGTTCCACCGCTTTTTCAAGTCACCGGCTGAGCGGAAACACTCGCAAGGGCGCCGCTAAAGATATTTCAGATAGTTGAAATGGTGAAAGTGGATTTCAGAGGCCTGTCGCTGAGGAATGCACGGCAGCGGAAAGCCTGCGCTGAAACCCAAGACGCAAAACACGCCGGAGCTTTCCGAACAGCAGAGCAGTTTGGAGCTCGGAGCACTTTGACTGAGAGCCAGTGATAATCAGTGCAATACGAGGGCTGACGGTTCAAAGATGTAACCTCAAGCAAAAAAAGAAAAAGAAAAAAAAAAAAAAAAAAGAGAGAGACAACCTCTCTGATCTTCAGCAACCTAAAACAGATGGCCACTTTTACCAACACCTCTACACGGCTGCACCGAAGTTATGTGGTACTTTATTTTACATTAAAAACCCTCTTAAACTCATTGGCAAGAAATCATACACCAGCGCTTTCTCCAGTGTGACACACGATGCTTGAGTCTTAGCAACACCGAACCGAAGAAACTGGAATACAGTGATAAAATTGACGTCTATATCTTTGATGCGATTTCTCATAGCGGTTAATGACCCTGCATAACCCTTTTTATTTATCAGTACACTTGCATTCAAAGGAATCGAATGGAAATTGACTTAACAGGCTTCTTTTTTTTTCCTGTTCGGATAACCTTTCACTGAATTTTACATGAACAAGCGCTCGAGGCGCCTCAGAGAGTGGAAATGAGTTTAATAACACCATTTCATTAAGATAGAAACTTTTCTAAGGGGGAAAAAACCCTTTCTTGGAACTTTTCTATGAATATTTTGCCCATATTATGCAACATGAAAACAGAAATACTTACGAAAAACTACAAATTCTCAAAACCCTGAGTGTCTACTTTTATATGAGCTTCATATTACACATGACAAAGACATTCAATGACAACAAAACAGGAGCAAACTCCATTTTATGGCCTCTGGTAGCAAGATTTAAGGCACTTAAGTAAAGGTAAAAGTAGTTTTTAATTGGATTTTTATTTATTTATTGGCTATAGCTTCTACTGAATTGACTACAAAGTAGAAAAACAAGCCTTGATTTAAGTCCCCCCCCCAACCATTTTCTTCTTCTGCTTGACTGGAGCCTGATTCTCTCTGTAGCAGGAAGTGATGTCACCCATCACAATTGGACCATCAACAGACAGCACAACATTCAGGATTCGTGTGCGTAAAACAAAAGCCACTCACATTGTCACTTCGACCAGCAATCTGACGCACCCTCACGGAAAAGAGACGTGTTCAGGTTTTATATTGCGATATATTTCTTGAATGTACCTCTGGGAAATGTTTAAGCGACAGAATGTTAGTATGTCTGAACATGTGAAACCATCTTGATGGAGATAATCTCACCACGACCTTTGTGTTTGGGAGTTTCAGCAGCTCAAGGCCACTTGAGTGGGATATCAGTGCATATCCACTATAAACTGTTGGGGTTTAAAGATAAAGCCCGGAGAGATGGAGCTTTACTGGTGATATCCTGCAGTGTGACAGGAGGTCAAGTTGCCCCAGATTTCCAGATGCACCAGACAAAGTTTGGGAGAAAACAGCGAGGAAAACAAGACAGATAAGCTGGACCTGCATGCACTGCTTGCACCCTGTCTCGAAGCCAAACTGTGATTAATGATCTGATTATTTGTATAGTCTTGTGCTTTTCCTGAGTGATAGCGCTGCAAAACAAGTGCCCAGAGAGACAAGCGAGAGAGACGAGGGTGGAAAAGCAGCGACGAAAACAGGAACATGTGCCAAGCCATCGGTGACCTTCTCCGCTCGCTCCAACAGCAGCTGGACAGACAGTCACCCCACTAATCTGTCAATCAGTTACAAATATAATATGATATTTAACAGCATTGTTAGTGAGGACAGCAGGATGTCCTGTATTGCCAGAAATCACTCTCATAACTGACATCACTGAGCTTGTGTATAGAATTTTAGGTTGTGTAACTAGCCGTACTTGTCACTCTTTATTATTGAACATGCGGTAATTAAATTAAAACATGTTCAGCAGTGGAACAATTGCTAGCTTGGATGCTAGGGATAGCATTTAACTTGTTTCTTATTCCTAACTGCTGAACAGACGCATAGTTTCGGCAGTCAAAAAGAGACAAAAGTAAGCATCTTCTCGATCTACAAACCAGTGAGAGAGGTTAGCTAGCTATGTTTAAAACTCCTAGCGGACGCTGTAGCTCGTGAATCCCGCCACCTGCTGTACGACTAGCTCCTGATCACGTACGATGTCCACCAACCTGAGAGAACAAAGTCCAGCTCAAAGCAGACACTTAACACAACACAAACATATCCAGACTAAATAAGCATGCGAGCCAAACCCAAATAAACATTTTCCGTGTAACACAAAGACAAAACAACACAGTTGAAATGCTGGCAAACGTGATACGAAAAATCATCACATACTTCATAAATCTCCGTGTTAATGCGCTTAAATAGCGAACAATTTGCATAATATTACAACGTTATGTTACATTAGTCCATTCAGTTAGGTTTCCAGGAAACCAAAGCAGGCACTGAGCCGTAACTTGGCTGGAGGTTTTGCTAATAAATATATGATCCGTCCACTGCATATACAGCGTGGTTTAATTAGCATGAGTATGCAAATAAGAAAAATAACTCGTTACTGGAAGGCTTGAGGAAGTTGGTTGATCGCAAAATGAATTCCATGTAAACGTAATATTAGAAATAAAGTATGACTGCCATTTTTTTAAAGTACGAGTGTCATTTTGTGTTCAAGGCATAATCATAGTGTGCTGCAGGACTAGTATAGCTGCAATAAAATCAATGTATTTCTGCTCACACAATATGAATTTTCTGAAAACACAAGCTATGTCCCAAATGATATACAACACCCTAAGCCCGTAGCGTCCAATCTTATCTGGAAAGGGCTGATGTGGGTGCAGGTTTTCATACCAATCAAGTAGGAGCCACACCTGATTCCACCTGCTTAATCAGTTAATCCTGGCTTTCAATAGACGTCTGGTGTGGCCTCTGCTTGGTTGGAATAAAAACCTGCACCCAAACTGGCCCTTTCCGGAAAAGATCGGACACCCCTGCACTAGGCACTTACACTGTGCACTATGTACACTAGAGCCTAGTGGATTGTATTGTCTCAAAACTACAGTAGTATAAGCTGTTTCTCAATCGCCGGCAAACGATGTCAAACGCATGTAACGCGACACCGCTACAGTAGCTGATGCAAAATAGGGTGAATTTTTTTACAATGTTAAATAAAATCACCCAATGTGGGCTTATTTAAAAGACGTTTGTAAGACGTCTCCTTCACCGGAGTGTCTTCGGCCATCTTGAAAACATTTTCTCATCCAGCGTCAGCGCCTCGCAGCCCCGCCCCTCTTCTACTAGCTATGTGAGCAAAGATGCGATTGTTCAATGCATAACATTTAACACACTGTTTTTGAAGGGCTTGAAGTGCATTTCTTCTCATTGTTGGAGTTTCAAAATGTGAACACACTCTACAAAATAAAATATGGAGGAAAAATGGAGGAGAATAGTGTACAAGTATGCGATTTGGGACACAACTTCTATAATAAAATCAGCTAGTACTTCCAGGTCTGATTCTGGCCGAAAAATTAATCATCTTTGCAGTTTTTGTAGAGTAAATCTTGATTAGATCTTTGTTTTGAAGAGAATTTTCTTTTCTGTGGTTTGTTACAGCACTTCAGTTGATTGTGTGTTCTTTAATTAGTGACCAGTTTAACTTTAATTAGTTGACCGGTTGTTGCTATTCTCAGAAATGATGCTGTTATAATATTATATATAATAAAAGCCAGGCTGTAAGGCTAGGCACTAGCACTAATGATAGGGAAAGTCCATATTTACAAGCCTAGTCACAATGTAAATGAAGTAGGAGTGAATCCTGGACTTGAACACAGACCTGCGGGTGTCCGTAATGAAACTTTCAGGACGTCATAAATCTGACTGTTAGCTTTCCGATGCTCCATTATATCCCCCCACATTGTCAAATATGCATGAGGCACGAAAAGCAAAACAACGAAAAACTGACCTCTAGACCGGCGCACTCGCTCCGAGGTGCTTTACACATAGGGCCTTGGGTATTAAATCACTAATCATGGCAGTAAAAGCAGCGTGGTGTGTGTTCGCTATGTATTTGAATGAGTCTCTTGCTCATGTGGCCAGTTTAAGAACAATAACCATGCGCTCACTGTCTCTCAGATTACTGACGCAAGCCTGGGGCTTTCAGTGTGGCAATAAAAAACAATGAGGATGTGTACATACAAGACTGGGAAAGGTTCATCATCCAGCCGCCGCCTTCTTTCTCGCACACATTCACTCTCACACACTCACATACACACTCACCCTCATACACAATCACTCTCTCTCAAATACACACTCACCCTCATACACAATCATTCTCCCTCTCAAATACACACTCACCCTCATACACAATCATTCTCCCTCTCAAATACACACTCACCCTCATACACAATCATTCTCCCTCTCAAATACACACTCACCCTCATACACAATCATTCTCCCTCTCAAATACACACTCACCCTCATACACAATCATTCTCCCTCTCAAATACACACTCACCCTCATACACAATCATTCTCCCTCTCAAATACACACTCACCCTCATACACAATCATTCTCCCTCTCAAATACACACTCACCCTCATACACAATCATTCTCCCTCTCAAATACACACTCACCCTCATACACAATCATTCTCCCTCTCAAATACACACTCACCCTCATACACAATCATTCTCCCTCTCAAATACACACTCACCCTCATACACAATCATTCTCCCTCTCAAATACACACTCACTCACTCTCTCATGCACACTCACTCACACTCCCTCATACACACTCACTTCTCTCATACACACTCACTCACACTCATTCATTCACTCTCATACACACTCACTCTCTCATATACACACACACACACTCTCATATACACACACACACACTCTCATACACACACACTCTCTCATACACACACACTCACTCTCTCATGCACACACACACACACTCTCTCATGCACACACACACACACACTCACTCTCTCATGCACACACACACTCACACGCACACTCTCTCATGCACACACACACTCTCACACGCACACTCTCTCATGCACACACACACACTCACTCTCTCATATACACACACACACTCACTCTCTCATATACACACACACACTCACTCTCTCATATACACACACACACTCACTCACTCTCTCATATACACACACACACAGACTCTCATATACACACACACACTCACTCTCTCATATACACACACACACTCACTCTCTCATATACACACACACACTCACTCTCTCATATACACACACACACTCACTCTCTCATATACACACACACACTCACTCTCTCATATACACACACACACTCACTCTCTCATACACACACACACTCACTCTCTCATATACACACACACACTCACTCTCTCATATACACACACACACTCACTCTCTCATATACACACACACACTCACTCTCTCATATACACACACACACTCACTCTCTCATATACACACACACACACACTCACTCTCATACACACACACACACACACACACTCTCTCATATACACACACACACACTCACTCTCTCATATACACACACACACTCACTCTCATATACACACACACACTCACTCTCATATACACACACACACTCACTCTCATATACACACACACACACTCACTCTCTCATATACACACACACACACTCACATATACACACACACACTCACTCTCTCATATACACACACACACACTCACTCTCTCATATACACACACACACACTCACTCTCATACACACACACACTCACTCACTCTCTCATATACACACACACACACACACTCACTCTCTCATATACACACACACACACTCACTCTCTCATATACACACACACACTCACTCTCTCATACACACACACACATACTCACTCTCTCACACACACACACACTCTCTCATATACACACACACACACTCACTCTCATATACACACACACACTCACTCTCTCATACACACACACACTCACTCACTCTCTCATATACACACACACACACACTCACTCTCTCATATACACACACACACACTCACTCTCATACACACACACACTCACTCTCTCATATACACACACACACTCACTCACTCTCTCATACACACACACACACTCTCTCATACACACACACACTCTCTCATATACACACACACACACTCACTCTCTCATATACACACACACACTCACTCACTCTCTCATATACACACACACACACTCACTCTCTCATATACACACACACTCTCATATACACACACACACTCACTCTCTCATATACACACACACTCTCATATACACACACACACTCACTCTCTCATATACACACACACACACTCTCTCATACACACACACACACTCACTCTCTCATACACACACACACTCACTCACTCTCATATACACACACACACACTCTCTCATATACACACATTCACTCTCTCATACACACACACACACACACTCACCCTCATACACACACACACTCACTCTCTCTCATACACACACACACTCACTCTCTCATACACACACACACACTCACTCTCTCATACACACACACACTCACTCTCTCATACACACACACACACACACACACTCACTCTCTCATATACACACACACACACTCTCTCATATACACACATTCACTCTCTCATACACACACACACTCACTCTCTCATATACACACACACACTCTCATATACACACACACACACTCATATACACACACACACACTCATATACACACACACACTCTCATATACACACACACACTCTCATATACACACACACACTCTCATATACACACACACACTCTCATATACACACACACACTCTCATATACACACACACACTCTCATATACACACACACACTCTCATATACACACACACACTCATATACACACACACACACTCTCATATACACACACACACTCTCTCATATACACACACACACTCACTCTCATACACACACACACACACTCTCTCATATACACACACACACTCACTCTCATATACACACACACACTCACTCTCTCATATACACACACACACACTCACTCTCTCATATACACACACACACACACTCACTCTCTCATATACACACACACACACACTCACTCTCTCATATACACACACACACACTCACTCTCTCATATACACACACACACACACACACTCACTCTCTCATATACACACACACACACACTCACTCTCATATACACACACACTCACTCTCTCATATACACACACACACACACACTCACTCACTCTCATATACACACACACACTCACTCTCTCATATACACACACACACACACTCACTCTCATATACACACACACACACACTCACTCTCTCATACACACACACACTCACTCTCATATACACACACACACACTCTCATATACACACACACACACACTCACTCTCTCATACACACACACACTCACTCTCATATACACACACACACACTCTCATATACACACACACACACACACAGGTCATTTAGAGTAGACACACCACCTTCTGCCATGTTGCTGTGCTTTATAAAACAGTTGCAGATAAAATATTGCTGTTCTAGATCTATAGACGGTGAAACCTTCAATCTCGTTCTCTTCATGTGTGTGTAGAGTGATGAATAAATCAGAACAGCGAGTGCTGTAACCTGTCAATAATCAGAGTCAGGGTGATACAGCCTGCACCAAAGTGCTTTGTTCCTCCTCGACAGTTACATTTGACAACAAATACAATTTTTATTCATTAAAAACAAAGGCCATGTCATACTTTTGATCAGTTTATGGTTACGATTGAAAACTTAGCTCCTGTCATCACTTCACACATTACAGCAGCTAGAAAGTAATGCTCCTATCATCATTCTCTATTACACACATCCCTGTGTATGTTGTGACTATAAATCAGATATTATAACAAGTGCTTTAATATAAATCTACAATTTTAATTACACTCAGAACTGCTGTCATGACTGCTGGAATAGAATCAATACCTCCTGACCAATCAGACTTGAGAATGCGGTGTTTAAGACACCTTAGCAAAATGTGTTCATGTTTTTCTTCATTAAAAACATCCTAAAACATTTAGGTGCTTATGCTTTTTCAATCCTGTG
This sequence comes from Hemibagrus wyckioides, assembly GCF_019097595.1. NCBI lineage: Eukaryota > Metazoa > Chordata > Actinopteri > Siluriformes > Bagridae > Hemibagrus > Hemibagrus wyckioides. Next base: position 25,443,365 of record NC_080714.1, on the reverse strand, counting down.
AGTATAAATGTCCGTCTCAGCTCGAGCATCATGGTTGTTAAAGTAAAAAGATCGCTATTGAGGTGTAACGGCTGTACGCTTGGACCGGTCCTCGGTCTGTTTCCAGCCAAGTGCGCGATCGTTTCCAGCTCATTTTCATCACATTGACTGAATCAGCACTCGAGAGCATTAATATTCATGCAGGATTCGTTTAACTGCGGTGACATGTTTAGAGAAAGGTGACAAAACCCTGACCTCGAGCCCGGAATAGCCTCGTTACGGATCGTCAACCAATTATCAGCTCTTTGCCTAAATGAATCAGGTGTGTTAAAGGACAGAATGAACTCGACGCTGTGAAAATGGTGAGACAATAGAAACGGAGCTGGTCGGTGTGGGAGAGTCGGACTCCATAATCATCCTAATCTTTCTCCAGCGCGGGGAACACATGGTGACGCTCTGTTTCGGCTCGGGCTCTGACGCGTGCTGCTCAGACTGCTTCATGCAGATGTGTTTGCAATCTCTTTAGGGATTTTGACAGCTGCAGGGAAATCTACAGCGACCTGAACAAAAACAGTGCTATGAATTTTGATGGAAATCAGACCCTCCAGGATTTCAGGCGCTTTGCAAATGCTTGGTTTTGTTGTGAATATAAAATTTTGATATTTTTTTGCATTAAACCACCTGAATTGGTGAAATCACAAGCACAGGTTTCTTCTTTTACACCTACCAGTGAAGACGCACATGTAAAGAATTTCTATGAGAGCTGCACTCATGTTGGACTTGTGCAGAAAAGACATCTCTGTGTGTAGTTAGCTATAACCCTAAAGATGATTGTTTCCCAAAAGGAACTGCTTCCAGATCATGGTGATACTAAGATCTGAGCTTTTTTTTTATATCTCATTTTATACATCTGAGCAATTGAGGGTTAAAGGTCTTGCTCATGAGTTCAGCTTGGTGGACCTGGGATTCAAACTCACAACCAGCCCATCATTAGTCCAACACCTTAACCACTAAGCTACCACGTCCCTATGTTGTTCCCTATCACCACAACGATGACGACTTGAAGATGCGTCACCAAGGCCTACGTTTATGCCGTTCAAATCCGTGGGGGAAATAATATGTCAAGTCTGATCTGACACCAATCTCTACCATTTACCCCGAATCCAAAACTCATCGTAAGTTAAATGATGCGAAGCTAAATGAAATAAGAAGGCTGAACTCTGCGGTCCTCGAGGAAAGGTCCTCAGTCATTCCTGCTATCTAACATTCATTTGTTCAAATACAAATCAGACCAAATCGAGGCCTCTGAATCCGCACAAGCACTTTAGAGCAAAAGCAAAACAGAAAAGTGAGCGTCCTCGGGGATTCCGCAAGTCAACAGCAGTTTCAGATTCTGCTTCAAAAGCGCTCGAATTTGAGCAACTGTACGAGAATCAGGTCAAATCGGCGCACGTCTGCTTCGGATTTAAGACGGATCCTATCCGCAGGCATGCTGCATGAGAAAAGGGCCTTCTGGGAGGTTTATTTCAAAGCAGACATGAGACAACAGCTTAAAGAGATGTACTACAAACACAGAGCGTGTTACTTGGCGTGTCGTTTTTTTCTGTTCTCCCACAATTCAAAGGCGCGTCGTGAGACGTTCCACTTACGCAGCAGAATCCTCATCAGTCATTTGCGCATTAATCAACAGAGTGATGATGGATTCTTCTAATAAATTATCATCGTGAAGGCCCGGACTAGCGTGGGCTTATTTTTTTTGGCAGTGACGTACGATTTTCTCCGATGATTCAGGGTGATCTACCTAGTGTGTAGCATCGTGCCGAGCTCCTACTCCCTTCACCGATCACGGAGGACACGTCAGATGCCATGTTGAGTCAGAGGCGGCCTTGGAGACATGTGTGCGACTGTCTCTTCCAAGATCCACTGACTTCAACACAACAGCATGCACGAATGATTAACGTGCCACAGAGGCGCAGCGTTTTCGACGTTTAAGCTGGCCTGCACTTCTGTGCCTGGTTTTGTCATGGAATCTGTGCTTTTGCAAAACAGGAATCGTGCTCTGATGAGCATATCTTCATAAACACCCGAGAGAACGAGTAGACTGAGACATCTATGGTGTTCGTTTTGCTTGTTTAACGTCGTCGTTTCGCAGTTTGTGCTAGGGCAAGGGAGATACTGAGCTTGACACTTTAACAACATTCATATAAGCAACAGCAGTGTCGATGGACAGAATATAAATTGCATTTTATTTTTTGAGTAAAGTTTGCCGTGGACATGGGAACCAAGTATCCAAAAGCTACCTGGATGGTCTATAAATTCCTGGTAAATTTTCAAAATGTATCATTCATCAATCTATCTATTATTACCCACAATGTGACGTTAGGACACATTTTAGAGAGGTGCAAATGAAATGTGGACAAATAACACAAGGAATATGTTATGTTATATAAGGAGTAAAGAATGAAGAACAGCTGAAATGCAGCGAGGAGCCGTGTTTACGATGACGATGTACGTAACTAGGCAACAAAATTACATCATTCTTCCGTTACATGACGTGATCGCACGTCCGAGCTCTTGCTTTCTCTTTTGCTTGACTCTCTAAAGTATGTACCATTTCTTCAAATGAATACTTTTAGTAGGCAAACACAGACAGCATTTCTGTTCCACAAAGTAAGTAAGTGAAGCAAGTTTTATTGACTTTGTTGCATCGGAATCATCGATAGTGGCAGATTGTTAGGAATAAGCCAGCTTTTTCTGCAATATCCTGATACACCTCGTGTTTCGTAGGAAGAAGCTGTCATACCTCCTCTGCAGCCTGCTTTGCTTTGACTATCAATCATGAAAAGCGTCTAGATGATCCAAAATACAAAATCATTATGTTACATAAGCCTAGTGTATGTTGGTATCAAAGCATTCCCCCTACATATCCCCCTAAATCTGTTCATCTGCCAATTCACACCTACCTGCCTGCCGGCTCTCACATCTCATACTCCAGCTACTGAGCAGGAGGTTGAATGCAAACACACTTTTCCTGCAAGACACCTGGAGCTGTGCAATCAACCTTCTTCTGCATACAAGTGCTTAAAGATGCCCGTGATTGGCTACTGTCACTGTAATTGACAAGCAAAAGAGAGAGAGTAATGCCATCGATCCCAGCCTGAGATCACGGCCAATTCCCGCTCTCAAGATTTCCGAGCATGGAAACGAGCTGCGTTTAGAATTCACTATATCCCAATGATGGAGTGACTGCATTACTGTTACAGCACCTGTAAGCGGTCACCATCACCATCACTGCATCCCAAATCATCCTTCTGATATCTCCACAAAGACTTGCAATAAAATGTTACTTATTTATTTACAATAGATTATCTTAAAATGGTCTTCTTTAGTTTGGTGGCTAAGTTCTGACCAGAGGGAAACCAGATTTCCTCCTCTTTGCTATTTTACTGCCACCTTAATACGTCATCAGGAGGGGGTTTACCCGGGACTCAAACGGCTCGTGATCCAAATGTTTGACAGTTGTAAAACGCGGAAAATGTCCGTGTCTGAAGTGTCAAAGAATACATATCTAGTCACATGTAACCATGCCCAAAGTGTCCCCTTTAGATTTGGATTTAATCGCAGTGAGCGTCAACGCGGCGCGCGCTCCCGCCATCCCGAATTAATTAACTACAACATGCACTGGAATGCACGCGCTAATTAGCCTGCTATCGGTCGGAATCCGGCGTGTCCGTATCTGGCAAGTCGGCTAACTATTTAAGGTGGATATAAAATAACTCGATAATCTTTTTTGGCCATCTAAAATTAGATGATGAAGTGGTAAAGATGGAGCTTGCTTGCTTGCTAGCTAGGCTAGCTATAATCTTTGACATCAACAACAACCGACATGCTAGCCTCGGTATTAAATCACCATGGTGATTTCGCGTGCACGCAGGTAGAGAAGAAAATGTTCGTTAACGGATTTGTTCTTGTTGGTTTGTCGTAATACACAAACACACAGCAAAAGCATGTAACTATTACAACAAGCTTATTTTTGCCTTTACCCAGGGGAGGACGTGAGATTCCCGTGTGTCCTTGTAAATCTTAATATCCCAAAGCCGCCGCCGACGCCGTGCACTCCCAATAGTCTTCGGCCATGATTTTCTATTCGCTGCGGCCGTGCACCGATCCTCTCCCGGCTGACGGCATCAGAAACTCCCCGTCCCCAAAAAACCGTGTTAAAAACGTTTGCAGCAGCTGTTCGTTTTCCCCTCTCGCTGGCCAAATCCGGAGTGGAAGGGAAGGGAGCAGTCAGGTTAGAGCTGCGAATAGATCCGGAGTCACACACGCGCGCGCGCGCACATACACACTACTCAAGCTCGCTGGCAAGGTACAATTAGCCTTGTTTGCACTTTAAAGACATAAAATCTCCCTGGAGGATTGTGCCATCTTGTTATAACTTTTTTACATATTTCCCCACGGGCTGCTAGAAATCTTATAAAGGCAGAAGAATTCAACGTGATCCCCTCCCCCCCTATAAAACTGGAAATGGCCCAGAATGGTCTGGTCCAAATTCCATTCAACCAAGTAAGACCGTACCATTCAGGATGATTCCTCAGGGGAGACCTCGGTAGATGCCGTAAAAAAATTCCTATCCCTTGTATCCTATAACTAGTAATAAGTCTGACCTGTATCAATTCCTTCATTAACACGCATTAATCAACAGCTAAAATCAAAGGCATTAAATGAAACTATACACTGATATTTACAGTTAAAGTTAATTGGAAATCTCTCATCTGCTTTTCTTATCAGAGATGAGTTTTGGGGTGTAATTTAGGGTGGCAGGGTTTCTTTCAACACTGGCAGCTGCCACCCTGTACCATCCATGTGGGGACACACCTGACTTTACACTAGAATTCACAAAAAGATGACGTTTGTAGGAAATAACCGAAGTCTATGTTTCTTGTTTACTGGAAATGCCTTGATCACTCTTGTTGAGAAATATTTGCAAAGGCATTGTTGCCTTACTGAAATAACATTAATAATCCATTTTGATAACATACGGTTTATAAGTAATTCAAAGGTGCATCTTAATTTTCCATTCCTTTCTATTATTAAGAGCCCTAGTGTGTGTGTGTGTGTGTGTGTAACATACATTGACAAATAGTGTTTGCAGCAGTATGTAGATTGTTGTAGTGTGCATGCATGTGTAGTTATGTTTGTGTGTGTGTGTGTGTGTGTAACATACAGTGAAATAGAGTGTTTGCAACAGTATGTAGACTCTTGTAGTGTGCATGCATGTGTGGTTATGTTTGTGTGTATGTGTGTGTGTGTGTGTGTGCATGCATGTGTGGTTATGTTTGTGTGTGTGTGTGTGTGTGTGTGCATGCATGTGTGGTTATGTTTGTGTATGTGTGTGTGTGTATGTGTGTGTGTGTGTGCATGCATGTGTGGTTATGTTTGTGTGTATGTGTGTGTGTGTGTGCATGCATGTGTGGTTATGTTTGTGTATGTGTGTGTGTGTGTGCATGCATGTGTGGTTATGTTTGTGTGTATGTGTGTGTGTGTGCATGCATGTGTGGTTATGTTTGTGTATGTGTGTGTGTGTGTGCATGCATGTGTGGTTATGTATGTGTGTGTGTGTGTGCATGCATGTGTGGTTATGTTTGTGTATGTATGTGTGTGTGTGTGTGTTTTAAGCAGGTCAGTGGAGCCTCTGAGTGAGTCACAGCTCTGGCATGCGCTACAACCCCCAGCAGCTCATGCTCGCCCGGATACACACTCATTGAGCCTGGAGCACAATCCTTTGTGCACTTTATTGAGCTTTTTACCATCCTTCCTTGTGAGATGGAGAGGCAAGAAATTGTGCATGAGCTGACAGCGGTGTTGATTGAGAACCAAATTACATGCGTTATTTGGTTTGCTGGAAATATTACAGAAACATATGCATGCCCTGAATACTCACTAGTGTTACCAACTGTGTGTCATTTCCTCGATATCTCCTAATATTCCTTTATATATATATATATATATATATATATATATATATATATATATATATATATATATATATATATATATCCTAATGCTAATGAAGCTATTTGTGTAGCATTAATGTAGGAAAGTATCCATGCATGTGAGAAACACAATCCGTTTCTGCTGCCACATAGAAGTGAAATGGCACTTAGTGCGGAGGGACAATGCACAAGTGGCCTTAATTAAATGAAACACTAGCCGGTGGCTTAGCCGGTCTCACGCACATGACCTTGGCTCAATTAATAATAATTATAATGTTAAAGCCTCAGTTCAGTTCAAACATTTAAAATATTTCAGCATGAGCCTGTTCACATTCACCGACTGCATTTAAATCACTACATTGACTAGGACTCAAGCTTATATTCATTCATACATGTTTAGCACTTTATCCTGATCAGAGTTATGCTGGATCCAGAAGCCTATCCCAGGAATGCTGGGCATGAGGCAGGAACACACCCTGAATGGGATGCCAGTCTAAGACGGAGAACATCGAAGTATGTTAAGTTCAAAAGAAAGTATTGAATATTTTTGCCTTATTGCAGAGCGTTGTTGAATTCTTGATTCTGATAGGCCAGATGGAGGCAGTTCTGACCATAGCTCCATCTGCATTGTTCTAATACGTTATTGTTTCTGTAATAACAGCCTACACAGTACAGTGCGTTGTGTATTCATAAATGGATAAAAAGTATACAGTATGATGACGTGAGTGTGCTGTCATTGAGAAAATATCACCTTAGCAGCGGGAAAAGTTAATCACCAAGTGCATCACACCACCCCGAAGTGATTTGATTATTTTCCTATAACAGCATGCCCTGGAGTGGTTTATTGCTGCACTATGGTTCACCCCACTGACCAGAGTAAACAACATCTTGCTGTGATGCACATTTGTGTGTATGTGTGTGTCTGGATGCATTAAATGAAGCGTCTTCTGTTTAATCTGAATTTGTTTTATGTTTTAATCGAATGTGTCGGCTTTTACGAGGTTTTCACAATTGTACATTGTCTCTCATCGATTTGTTAATATTTAAAATTAATGGTGCAAACTCATTTGCTCTGTGTGGGTGTTAAGGCGTGTCTTTGTGCCATGTGGTCCTGCTGTGCCACATGATTCTCAGGGAAACTGTGTTCCTGGGAAGTTGAAATGACATGAAGATCTGTCTGTTGTGAGCAAATCTTGTGACTGGTCAAGACTTGCCATAAGAGTTCTGGGCCATTGGCTGTTTATTAGCTGTTTTTCCACTGAAGAACTGAAGCCAAGAAACATCGCATTGAGAATTACTTCCAGTATGTTTAGTACAGGAATCGAAGCCCTGAACCTTTAGCTTAGGGCTTTTAGTTTAAGAAATTTAGCACAGTAACTTTAACCCAGGAATTTAAATCCAGGAACCTTAGGCCAGAAAATTTAGCCAAGATATTTATGTCCAGGAACTAAATCTTAATCCCTGAGTCTTTAGACCAGTAATCTAAGATCAGGACAATTTGTGAAGAATCCTAAGTTCAGAACCTTTATTCCAGTAATCTAAGTGAAAGGCCTTTAAGTCCAGGAACCTAAACCCAGAATCTTAAGCTCAGGGCCTTTGCTCCAAGAACCTAAATCCATAAAATTAACTCGTCCAGGAACTTAAGTTCAGAACCTTTATTCTAGGTCTTAAAGTCCAGGAATTCCAGAAATATTAGATCCAAGACTTATTAACAAGCAAACCACCATAAGGATATCTAACACTGGAACTTCACTGTTGTGTGAATGTTCTTCCTGAGTAATTATTAACACAGGAATTTCTCCCAGCAACATTTAGCCCAGGAGCTTTTGCATAAGAACCACAGACCCAATTCAGAAAGCCACAACATTCACAATGGAGCTGGTTTGTACAGTGAAGCCCTGCTGTTTGTTAGACTGCTACAAGGGGGATTTTATGGAAAAGAAAAGTGGGCAAACAATGATCCTTAAAATTCTTTTGTTCGAACCTGAATAATGAGCAACATTGAAAACGCAACTGGTTGTATGTTCACATCAAACACAAAGGCTGTATTTAATCCTTTCTGATTTCAATAATGATGCAATGCATCTGTAATGCTGGAATTTTGAACTGAAACAAGGCTTGTGTATAGAAACAGTCAAGAAATCCTGTAGATTTGAGGAGAAGTGCAAAGCCTGAGCTCCTGAGGCTTGCTGCACTGCTTTCACGTATGTAAGGGGGGTTGAGGGGTGGGAAGAGTATGAAAGAGAGGCAAACACAGAGAGCAGCTCAGAGTGAGAGAGAGCAAAAGAGAGAGAGAGAGAGAGAAAGAGAGAGAGGGGTGGATTATGGTGTGATTGGCTAAAGGGGGATTAAACGCTCGGTCCGGTTGGACGAGGCTTATCCCTTTCTTCTATACCATTCCTCTGTGTGGGGAATGAGTGTAGTGAGTGGGAGGGAGTACATATGTGTGTGTGTACATACGTACATATGTGTGTGTGTGTCTGTGTGCGTGCATAGTCTCTGTATATGGTATATAGGGTGTATTCAGAGTGCCTCATGCTTCAGTTTGACCTATAGCTTGGTTCAGAAGAAAGGCACTAAAGAAAAGCAGGAACGTCTGATCAGGGATCCGTGCACGTGGACATCTCCAGGAGGACGTAAGGCTTTCTACTTCTCCACGATATTGCACTGTGGATTTCAAGGAAATGAATCTTTTTGGTTTTGTTTTTCGTATGCATGCGTGAGCATGTTCGAGCGTGTGTGAGCATGGGTGTGTGTGTGTGTTGAAGTCATGTTTCTACTTGAGTGTATGAGCATAAGGGATACACATATCTTCCCAGCTCCTTCCTCATCACCTCACTGCTGATCTGTTTTACAGCTTTGACGCATGCCTTGCAGAGTCGTTTGCTTTTTCCCACAGCTCTGTGTCTGTGTGTGTGTGTGTGTAAATGTGCAGGTGTGAGTGTTAATAACAGATTGCTGTGGCCCTGCTGGAGAAGAACAGGGACGTGATCTGTGCACGTGGACGTCTGCAGGAGGAAGTAAGTCTTTTGACTAGAAATTTTACTCGGAATGAATTTGTCCTGCCTTTCCTGTGAATTTCAAGGAAATGTAGCTGTGTTTTTTTATTTTCCATATACGTGTGTGAGCATGTGTGTGTGTGTGTGTGTGTGTGAGAGAGAGAGAGAGAGAGAGAGTGTGTAAGCCATGTCTGTATGTGAGTGTATGAGCATGTGGCTTCACATTTCTCCCCACCTCCCTCCTCAACACCACACTGCTGATCTGTTTTACAGCTTTTATGCATGCCTCGCAAAGTCGTCTGCTTTTTCCTACAGCTCCATCTGTGTGTAAATGCGCAGGCGTGAGTGTGAATAGAGTGTTACCGCGGCCCTGCCGAGGCCCACAAGCTGAACAGCAGCATGGAGTGAAATATTTATGTGACCCGGTGCTCAGAATGCAGATCGGCTCACGCGTCGCTCCTTGGCAGGTCCGCTGATCGACGGGACCTGCTTCATTAGTGAGTGCGAGGGAGGATGCTTAAAAGAGATCTCTGCCTGCCAGAGCCTTCTGCCGGGCCTCGAGACTAATTAGAATATCTCTAAGTAAACCTGTGATAGCTCTGAACTTCTGCCTGCTCTCATCACAACACGAGTCTCCGCTGCTGCCATTTTGCATAAACCATAAGCTGTTAATCCTCTCAGGCTGTTTAAACAAGTGGGCCAGAGATATGGCTGATTAATTTTCTATAATTATAACTGAAAAATGAGAGGTTTATGTTACTGCCCTTGTTCTAACGGTTTACTGTTCCTATGGTAACTGTTGTTGCTATAGTTGCAACAATCTTCATAATACAAACCTAATAGTAAATAGATTAAAAAAAATGCATTGGTGTATATATATATATATATATATATATATATATATATATATATATATATATATATATATATATAAAAGGAAAACATAAACTTGTTTATTTGGTCAAGTTTTCTTTTGTTTTTAGTCTGTTTACTGAAGGAGTCTCAAGTGTCAGTGCTTTGTAACAGACAGTATGGTTTTTAGTCACTAGAAAGTGCTCAGGAAGAGTTCCATTTTCTCTTTAACAAAATATGTTGCATTTATTTATTTATTTATTTATTTATTTATTGTTTATTCATTTATCTATTTATCTATTAATCTATTTATTCATTTGTTGGCTTGTTTATTTATTTATTTATTAATAAATAGGCTGGTGCGAGAACGACTGTTTATCAGTTCTATAATGTTCTATAAACTTCTATAATAAAGTGAAAACAGGGAAAACTTGAAAGACATTTTAGACAACATCAACAAACAACAAACAGATAAAAAATCCCAACATTCATTCATTCATTCATTCATTCATTCATTCATTCATTTATTCATAAAATAAATATCACAATCTTTGGCAAATCATTTAGCTTTATTTTTGGTTTTATTGTTTTGTAAAATATAGAATAGCATTAATTTCCATTCAATTCTATTTATTTTTTAGTACTTTAGTTCATTAATTCTTTGTAATTCCATCCAATCCTGTTCCATTTCATCCCATTCCATTATATTATTTCATTGCGTTCTGGTAGCATTCCATTCCATTCCATTCCATTCCTTTCAATTCCATTCCATTCCATTCCATTCTATTCCATTCCACCCTATCCCATCCCATCCCATCCCATCCTGTCCAAACCTATTTCAATCCATCAAATCCAAATTCTTCTGTCCCATCCCATCCCAATGAGAGGCTGGCGAGAGAATGACTGTCACTGTAGTACAAGAGCAATAAATCACTCCGGGACACACTGTTATAAGAAAACAATCCCCTTCTCACCTTGAGTTGAGTCACATCACTCTGTTTTTCTATGTCTCTGTTTTATTCCTTGAGAAACTTAAGGAGATCAGGCGTCCTCTCTCGCACTAAAACACACCGTCATGCCTAAATAGAAAATTTTTCGAAACCCCCAAGTAAACAATAAACTCTTTGTAAAGTGAGTCTAAAACCCTGAGCTTAATCTGTAAAATGTGTTGTTTTTGTTGTTGAAAGAAATAGGCCAGAAATATTAATGCCAAATGCCAGAAATATGGATAATTAGAAGGTAATAAAATATTGTCTTTTGGTCAGTCTGCCAGAACTGTAATTACAATCACTGTGAGGCCTTGAACACAAAACACGCTTCAGATATTGGTTATTTAAAAAATATCGATTTATTAAATATAGAAGGGAAGGAGATGTGACACTGTCGCTGTTTGCAAATCTGATTAGCTTCTGCCGATGTCAGTGTGCAAAAACTTTCCAGCAGTCAGCAGTATTGAAAAGAGTGGTATTGAAAAGAGCCAACCGTTTCCTTATCACTCCCCAATTAAAGCAGTGTTATCGCTTGCGTAAGAAAGAGACAGTGTTGTTTGCCAGTCCTTTCCAAATTCTCTATCCTCCTTTCTTGCTGACACAGGATTCAGTTTACGTGCACAGGCTTTGCTTATTGCTCAGCTACATCACTTTATCGCAAATATTTACATATGTGGGCTTGCCAGGTTGAGTAATATCTCATGAGCAAAGGTCGACCCTAGACCACAGATTCGTTTTAGTCAACAAGCAAATCAATACAGTCTAGGTTCGACACTAATGCTGCCGCTAACAAATAAATAAACCGTATAGCATCCAGTTTAGCACTGGTAAGTAATCTTGAATTGATTCGTTGGTCATTTTTATGTTATTTTATGACACGTTTTTATCTATAAAAAGCTGGAATTACTTTCACAGTCTGAAGATAAAGCTGTATATCAACGATTCAGATCCTTAATATCTACTATTTTAAGATTTCCTTGCTGGTTAGAGAGATTAGCGTTATAGCTCTGGAGCAAAATTAAAGATCGAAATGTCAGATATTAGACAAGTCTTTGCATATGGAAAAAAAACAAGTGTCATTTTTCATCTATTGTGTGTTTGCAGCCCCACGTCTGGTTTGATGAAAAGGTGCAGGCTCTTTATCAGTATCTAGATCAGGGGAAATTATTTGGAAGACAGCAGACCCGAGGCAGAATTTTAGTATTTTTAGCAGACCGGATCTGTTATAAAACTGGCTGCAAGTCTGGTGACATGAATCAGCTTGGTTTTTGTAGCAGAGCCTGTGTTGTTTATCATATTTATGCAAATTATTTCGATTAGAGGAAGGCAGCTCATCAGACCAGAGACTCGCTACAGGGCGAGAGACACCAGGTGAGTCATTTTATTTCCCCGACTCTGGTCTAGATGAGCAGACAGATGACTGATGGCTTGTTGAAAGAAAAGTCAACGATGAAAACAGGATAGGCAAAGAAGTAAACTCTAAAAAGGAATGGTTCTATAGAGAACATAAGATGGTTCTATCACTTGCTTTGTATGTGGAACTACAAAATGGTTCCAATCCAGGTTTTATTATTTTATTTATTTCTTCTTGTGCATTCTTTGAGCCATGAAACTGATTCAATATTACTTTAAGGTTTATTGCTTTCCAATTTTGGGGGAAAAAGTTCTATTGGTCAAATACAGAACCCCAGAACCTAGAGGAACCTCTTTTTTAAGAGTCTATGTTTTTATGCTCTAGTCAGAAGTGGTAACATGAAGCACCACAAGAAGACACCAATTGTTAAATGGCCATATTTACGACCAATAAACTAATTATTAATAGTTAAGCATCAAAGTAGCTTTTATATACTGTATATGGAACAGCCTTCATGACTCAGACACACATTCAGTCTTAAAGTTTAAGTTGGAAACCTATTTGTTCAGTCAGATATTTTGTTAAATAGCTTAAATAGTAGGTAAAGAGAGATTCTGGATTGTTGATGCTGAAAGTTGAGTATAAATCTGTCAAATCTACTGACTACTGATGTTTATTTCTTACTTCGTCTTTCTCGCTGTCTTTCTTTTTCTGTGTTTCTGTCTCTTATTCCATCAGCCTCTTCCTCTATCCTAGTCTCTGTCTCTTTCTCTCTCTCTCTCTCTCTCTCACTCTACCAGAATGGTCTGCTGCCTGATGTCGGGGTTTGCAGTTTCTGCAGCTATCCTGTTTGTCGTCTTCTATTGGTCCGTGCAGCGTAATGGTATGTGGGCATTGATGTGGCATGACTTCATCACCGAGCGACTAAACGACATGCTCACTCGCTCCACACGGCCTCAGGTGATTTGCTTCTTTTGCATCTTTGACCTTCAGGCAGACGTGACATTTAAGGGACTCTGTTTCACTCTGGGTTTTTTTTTTTTGTTTCTAGTTTATTTATTTAAAAATACTTTTTGTAAATAATTCAATAAAAATTTTAGATTCATTAAATGTAGAAATCTGAAGAATTCTGTATAAAGCTCCATAGTGCATTGTGTTTTAGCTGAAGTCTCTAAATAAAGTATTTTTTGTTTTACATTTGTTGAAGGATCTCATATAGCTCTCATATACACCAAGAATCACCATTTAGCTTAATTTTAATTTAATTTTTGTGTAATATAGAATAGCATTTATTTCCACTTAATTCCATTTATTTTTTATTTACTTTAGTTCATCCATTCTTTGTAATTCTATCCTATCCTGTTCTATTCCATTCCATTCCATTATATTATTTCATTGCATTGTGGTAGCATTCCATTCCATACCATTCCATTCCATTACACCACATTCCATTCCATTCCATTCCATTCCATTCCATTCCACCACATTCTATTCCATTCTATTCCGTCCTATACAAACCTATTTCAATCCATCAGATCCAAATTCTTCTGTCCGTTCCCATCCTAGGCCATTCCATTCCATCCCATTCCATCCCATCCTGTCCTTCTGTCCCATCCCACCCCATTCCATCTCATTTCATTCTTCCAACTTCATTCCAACCCATTTGTTTTATTCCATTACATTCTGTCCAATAAGTTCAATTCAATTCTTTTGTTCCTTCCAATCCAATTTCATTCAGTATAATTCCACAAATGTAATCACTGCTCATTGCGTTTGGTTCAACATAATTCACTTCCATTTTCTTTTTCCATCATATGCCATCACATTCAGTACAATTCCACACATCTAATGATCTCATCCCAAAACGAATTCCTTCGATTCTTCCACTTCTTTCATACCATCCCACCCATTCTTTTCCATTTTGTATCATTCCAATCTCCATTCCTTTTCATTTCCCTTCCATTTCCTATCATCTCATCTCATCTCATCTCATCTCATCTCATCTCATCTCATCTCATCTCATCTCATCTCATCTCATCTCATCTCATCTCATCTCATCTCATCTCATCTCATCTCATCTCATCTCATCTCATCTCATCTCATCTCATCCAGTTTTATTGCACAACCCCATTAGCTTTAGCCCTGCATGAGTCTGCAGGAGTCTGGCCTCATAACTTTCTGAATTCTTTATTGTGTAATCACAGCGCATGCTGAAGGCAGTGCAGAAGAACGCCACTAAAGGAAATCCCAAGAGCGTCATCTCTGCTATCGACTACTTCTGCAAGCACTCGGAATGGGCCATGAATGTAGGCGATGAGAAAGGTGAACACATCTCCCCATCTCCCTATTGTACCTACCTATTCCTCTCTCTCTTTCTCTCTCTCTCTCTCTCTCTCTCTCGCTCTCACTCTCTCATCATTAATTCAGCTACTCTTTCCCTCCTGTTGGTTTCACATCTCTCCTCTCCATCCGTCCATCACTCAAAAAAAGTGCTCAGGGCTGTTCATGCAGTTTGCTCACGAACTTGATGTGATGGCATTGACCTGTGTGCTGGGTCAGTGAGTTCTCCATGTGGCAGAGAGAGAGCGAGAGAGAGAGATGTAAATGGTGCTTTTATTGTTTGTTTGATGCAATAAATGAATATGAGCACATGACAATAAGGCAGCAGTCATTTCTTTTTCTTTCTTTCTTTCTTTCTTTCTTTCTTTCTTTCTTTCTTTCTCTCTTTCTCTCTCTCTCTCTCTCTGTCATTATCAGTGATATAAGGTGAGTGAATTATTTTATATTGGCACAAACCAGGCTAAAATGCATTGGCTTCATTCTCTCTTTGATTCTCTCCCTCTCTCTCCCCCCCCTTTCTTTCACTATTCTGTACACTTAGTACCCAGCAGGAATGAGCTATGAGCTCATACACTCGATAAGGAGCCATTTAGGATTCAGCTGATTAATAATCAATGGCGCAGATCTGACTGGCTGTTAAATGATGCAGAAAGACCATTAATGATGTTTCGATTGTAGCATTCACCACTCAATTACATCTGTTAATGATCCTTCAGTGTAACTGCCACTGTGTGTGTGTGTGTGTGTTTAGGCTCTATTTTGGACTCAGTAGTGACTGAGGTGAACCCCAGCACGGTTCTGGAGCTGGGGACGTACTGCGGCTATTCCACAGTGAGGATCGCACGCCTGCTCTCCCCCGGCACCAAACTCATCACACTGGAGTTTAACCCGGCTAACGCCGCCGTCGCCAAGCAGATCATTGCCTATGCTGGCCTACAAGATAAGGTGTGTATGAGAGAGAGAGAGAGACAGAGAGAGAGAAAGAGAGAGAGTCACTGCTAGTCGTTAGTCTGTAATTATTATTATTGTTAATTATACCACGAGATTTCTGAATGCTCAATTCACAAAAGACATTCATTTCCTGTATCAGCAGCTCTGACATTAAATCCAACTGCAAGGCAAATCACAGATTTATGTTAATCCGCTCTTTCCAATGTTATTGTTACTATAGGAACAGCTCATTAACAGTAACTTGTATAGCAGGCATACTGAATAAGCAGATGGAGAATCAGGAGTGATTACACATACAGTAAAGTTTTCTGTACAGAGATTTATTTCATTTTTATTTAGCATTTTTGGAAGGAGTCTCCAGGGTCAGTGTTTTGTAACAGGTAGAAGTAAAGCTGTTTCTGGACAGTGGCTGGATGGAGGGATTTTGTGGTTTCTTTTTGTTCAACTTTTGTCCAGAAAAAAAGGGTTTAAGGAGTTGATTTTTTTTATTATTATAGTACATAAGGTAACTGTATTGTGGAGGTTAATAATGAACTGAAGGAAAGTATGTCATGTTCAATATTCAGTGTCATGTTTAATGTGTAAAATGTATGTAGTTTTTAAAAAAACTCCTTAATACAATGTAGTTATAGGAAAATAATCGACTTCAGGTGTTAGGGATAAATGAAAAATAATAAACAAACAAAAAACTATAATAATAATAATAATAATAATAATAATAATAATAATAATAATAATAATAATAATAATTGTTGTTGTTGTTGTTGTTGTTGTTGTTATTGTTGTTGTTATTATTATTATTATTATTATTATTATTATTATTATTATTAAAGCTCTCCCTCATGTGTTTTATTCCTTTTATTCCACAAAAATTATATTCTGGATTAGAAATTAGGTCACAGTCTGCCATGTTTTATTGTCACCTGTAAGCCTCTTCTTTTCACAGGTGACTAAATTTGAGTTTCTTGTTTAGCGGTTAAACCCGTCACATGGTCCTAGCTTAGCGTTAATAAGCTGGTCTGAACGTTAATAATAAAGATGGTATTTTGTTGGATTTCTATTCCCGCTTGCTTTTTCCAGGTGATTCTCGTGGAGGGCTCGTCGGGTGATTTGATCCCCCAAATGAAGGAGCGTTTTGGTATCACGACGTTTGACTTCATCTTTCTTGACCACTGGAAGGATCGCTATCTCCCTGACATTAAGCTGTTTGAGGTAGGAGACATATTCATGTATACACCAGGGTCAGCGAGGAGCTCTAGACATTCTACTTTTTACTCTGAACGGGAGTCTGATTGCAATCAGACGTGATAATCAGCACTGATTTGGGCCATGTTTAATGGAATTGGGATTTACAGGTCAGTCCTGAGGAGCTGGATCAGTTCAGTAGGAACTGAAAATGTATTGAAGTATTAATAAAGAGGATTTAATAAAAATGTAATATTCTTGTATTTAATAAAAAAGAAGATTTTTATACCCATTAACACTAGATACTGGTTAAATTCAGTACTTTTAACGAATATAAACTGTAATAAGTAAGGAATAGCATGCTACGTGAGTGTGTTGTTAATAGGAAAATAATCAGTTTTCCTATTAACAACATTATAGCGTTATAGCAATATTTCCCTTTAGTCTTTCCCTTACCCTCCTCTTTTTTTCCTGTCTCCTGATGTTAATAAGACAAAAAACACGGCTATTAAGAAATCCCCAAATCCTCTGTCCTGAAGACATTTCACTATCTGAAATTCATACAGCTTTATATCCGAGTGTTACAAAGTGCTGACAGTCGAGACTCCTTTCCAAAAAAAAGGCCAAATGAGCCGTTCCTGTGTTAGCAGTTAATATAGAAAGAGACCATTTTTAATATAAACCTGTGATTTGTCTTGCAGTCTGAGCTACTGTCAGACCATTGATTTATTGGTGTTACACAGCAGTGCTGAAAAGGTATTTTTCGCATCCTTACAGGAGTGTGGTTTGCTCAGGAAGGGCTCTGTGCTGCTGGCAGACAATGTGATTTGTCCCGGAACGCCGGAATACCTGGAGTATGTGAGGAAAAGTCCTCGCTATGAGAGTAAATACTTTCCCGCCCACCTGGAGTACACCAAAGTGGAGGACGGACTGGAAAAGTCGGTCTTCTTGGGGTAAACTATAGGTGGATTCCAACAGCAATAACAGCATCAACAATAAAAAATATCATCAGCATAAACAACAATAAAAACAACAGCAGCAACAACGGCAAAAATAAAAACAATAGTAGTAGTAGTAGTAAACAACAACAACCTCAAAAACAACAATAGCAACAACAAAAACAGCAACAACAGCTGCAACACCACCATCAACAGTAAAAAACATCATCAGCATAAACGACAGCAGCAACAACAATAAAAACAACAGCAGCAGCAGCAACAACAACAACAACAACAGAAACAACAACAGCATCAACAGCAAAAACAACAGGAGCAACAACAGTAACAGTAAAAACATCAGCAACAACAACAGTAATTTCAACAGTAGCAACAGCAGCAACAATAACGGCAGCTGCAACAATAACAACAACAAAAACAACAGCAGCAGCAACAGCAACAAAAAAATCAACAGTAACAACAACAACTATCTGTAACCAGTTACCATCAATAAACCACCTAAATATTTACTAATAAATACAACTGCACTGATTCATAGGTGTGTGTGTGGGGAAAAAATCTGTAAATGAATTCATTCGAGTGTCTCATTTCATTATCATACACCCACCTTGTTATTAGTATTTAGAAATGTTCTTAAGAGACACTGTGTGAAGTTAACACCAGATTACTCCTACACTCAGCTCCAGAAATATTGGCACCCTTATTAAAGAAGGATAAAATATTAGTGAGAAATCTGTCCTGATTCCTGAGAAGGTCTCAGCGGGACACACGACTGCTGGAGTCCTAAACACTGTCATGTGCTTATTCTGGGATACAGGAGACTCACTGAACATTTCATGACTGACTTTATAATAATACATACAGTAGCTGTAGCTTTATATTCACGCTATCCGTGAAGAGAACGGGTTCCTCTGTGTTAGTCTGCTTCCTCTCCAGGTTTCTTCCTCATGTCGCCTCAGGGAGTTTTTTTCCGTTCTTCTGAAGCCTCGTTAAGGATCTAAATCTACATCTGCATTTCTGTGTAGCATTGTCTAAAAAAAAAATATGTCCTTTGAATAAATTGACTTCAATTAAAAAGTAGATTTCTCTCATATTTTCTGTTATTATTATTATTAGTAGTAGTAATAATAGTAGAATTAATTAATTGTATTTTAAATTGTATTATTCTTTTATTATTTATTTTTTTAATAATTATTTTTTCATTATTTATGATTATTATAGCGGTATTTATTTATTTTATTTAAATTATTTATTTTATATTATTTTAAAATATATTTATATTATTTAAATGATATATTTTATAACTTTTTTTTTTGTAAAGCTTGCAATGCTGAAATAATTTGATAGTCATGAAAACAAAACAAAATAAACCACCACACACACACACAAACAGCAAATACGTTTCACATCCAAATTTAACAATTTTTTTGGATGTGTCATTTCATTAAAATGTACGAAACAGATTTAAGAAAAAAGATCTTATGTATAGTTTATATTCTATGTACTTAACGTCATTTAAACAAGTTTCTCATGACCACACCTAATGGTGCAGAGCGAGCGCGATCAGTTCATAGTACTAAAGTAAATCACTTACAGTGTGAAATCTCAGGAGGATGTTGGTGCTGATGTGATCTACTGTATAACTATGGTGTTATATTTAGGTGATTAAAGCATGCATGTAAAACAGAGCAGTGGTAACCAGTCTGTTAGAAAACACCAGTGCTGTGGGTTTGATTTTATTCAGTAAACACCTGATCAAATCATGATAGATGTACAGAAACTAACCGTGTTAAAGTTACTCGATTCAGTCACATGGACCACATTCGAATGATTTAAATTCATCAAGCTTTTTATTTCTCCAATTTACTAACCACAGAAATGCATTTACACATAAACATGAAATATATATATACACACAGTGTAATCTGGTAAAACTGCATTTCCTTGAGAACAAATGGAGAATGATTGTGAAGTGAAATGGCAAAAATGTTCGTACATCAGCTATAAGCGTATGTAGAAAAGATGCTGCTTTTTGTTAAAAATATAACCTTAAATATTAGAAAAACATGTTATGTAATCTGATGGGGAAACAGAACAATCATAAAACTGCCAGAAACAGTGTCCTGAATCGTTGTATGGCGTCGAAAACGTTTAGGAGTTTCATAGCCATCACGCACATGTCCACTCTGTCCGTCTGTGAAGACATGCCTCAGTTGTGTGACGCTCCTCTGTTGAAGATCTTAGCCAGCAGGGACACGTTGGACTGCGCTTTCTCTTGGATGGCTCTGCTCTTCTCCTGAGCTTTCTGGAGGTTCTTCTTGGACAGGGCGCTCTTCTTCACGCGCTCCAGCCTCATCTCCTCCTCGGTGCGGCGCTGTGTGAAGTCCCAGCCCTTCTCCTCCACCACCTCACCCTTCTTCGCCCTCTTCTTCCTCAGCCTGTCCAGGGTCTGGCTCTTCTCCACGCTGGCCAGGTAGAAGTTGGTCTCTCTCTTGGCCTGCGAGATCTCCGTCCTCATGCGCTGCTGGTAGACCGTCTGCTCGTATGCCAGACGCTCGCTCAGGTGACACCACTGGAACCGGTGCAGGTACTGCGGGGCGAGACGGACAGACGGGGTGCTATAAATAACTGGAGTTAATGAAGGGGTTGGATGAGGTGAAGGTGGTGATGATTTCTGTCTGTGTGTGTTTATGCACAGACTATTTTAAGCTACACTTTTACAGTGGTTCTGCAACACAAGGACACGTCACCTTCAAAACAGACCATCACCAGACGTAGAGTGTAAAAATAAATAAAGAAAGAAAATTTATTTTTGATGTAAATGACTTTCATTGATGTTATTCCTCTTTGTACTTAAGCTGCTGTGTCACCTTGAATTTTCCCTACGGGGGATTAAAAAATGGTAAATCTCATCTCTCTCACTCTTCCCATCTCCTCTGCATCTCTTTCACCTTTCTCTTACATCCTCTCTCTCCCTCTCATCTCCTCTAACTCTTTCACCACGATTCGTCACGTTACCGAGAAACCACAGGGTCCACTGTCCTGCAGATGAAGATGTCTGATAACAAGCTGCCTCTCTTGAGCACCATTCCATATACACTACTGTGTAAAAATGATGCCTCAAAGAAAACCTCACCGTATGAACAACAACCCATGTTCTTTAACATTAGACTCAGATCATGTGGAGCATCTGCCTTACAAGGCCTTGTGATATAACTGTTTAATTATCGGCTCATTTTTAAACGATTAATACAAACGTGATTTTCCTGATCTGATCTACTTTTTAGATACACCAATCAGGCATAACATTATGACCACCTGCCTAACAATGTGTTGGTCCCCCTTTTGCTGCCAGCAACAACCCGTCGAGGCATGGACTCCACTAGATCCCTGAAGGTGTGCTGTGGTATCTGGCACCAAGATGTTAGCAGCAGATCCTTTACGTGGGCCCACAAAGGCTCCACCTCACAACCTACCTGACTTAAAGGACACTTTTCATAGATACTGACCACTGCAGACCGGGAACACCCCACAAGAGCTGCAGTTTTGGAGATGCTCTGATCCAGTGGTCTAGCCATCACAGTTTGGCCCTTTTGGTCAAACTCGCTCAAATCCTTACACTTGCCCATGTTTCCTGCTTCTAACACATCAACTTTGAGGACAAAATGTTCACTTGCTGCCTAATATATCCCACCCACTAACAGGTGCCATGATGAGGAGACCATCAGTCTTATTCACTTCACCTCTCACTGGTCATAATGTTATGCCAGATTAGTGTAAATTTCATCAACACCTCCAGACCAATCAGATTAGAGAATTCAACAGCAATTAAACAAAAAGCTTTCTACGCAATCTCACTTCACATTGCCATGGTAAGAGTTTTACTACATTTAAATGTTGTTCATACCGCACAGCTCTTCATGTTTTAGATTAAACGCGTAAGCGAAGAGATAAAGAGCTGTGACGTACTTTGATGCACCACAGGTCACTGCTGAAGTGGCTCCTCTTGCGGTGGGTCATGGGCGTGTTGTGCAGAGACGCTGCCACTCTCTTAGCCACGCGCTTGTCTCTGAACTCCACCCAGCCTTCCACGTACCTCGAACCTCGATTGCCCGCTTTCCTCTTCTTTCTCTTAACCGAGCGATCTAGAAGAAACAGTCTATGTTTAATCGACACAGGCACATTTACGTTCACATATTTACATCTAAAGACTTTTAGCTTGGCCACGTCTGCGATGTCTGATTGTATCTTACTATAGCTGAGTCCCAAATGGCATACTCATGCACTGTTCTACTCCGTTGTGTAGTATAAATAGCGTGAGTCGTCTGTTCACACTAAAAACTCCAAGAACAAGAAAAAGAACACTTTAGGTACCCTTAAAAATGATGCACACTCATTCAACTGGAAAAAGTGTGGGAGTGTGGAATGTTGGACACTTCATGCACTCTAGAGTCGCAGATTTGCTTATATAGCGGAAAGGGGCGGGGCTACCTGGTGCTGATGCTGGATGAGGAAAAAAATAAAAAAATTCATGATGGCGGACATCACTCAGATGGACAAGATGTCTTGCATCCTATGCTGCGTCATTTATTTATTTATATTTATATATATATATATATTCTATATATATTCTATATATTCTAGTGTAAAACCCGCGCAATGGCAGGGTCCGCTGTTTGTAGCGGATCATTCGAGCCGCATGATTCAGCACAGGTTTTACCCCGGATGCCCTTCCTGTCGCAACCCTCCCATTTTTATCCGGGCTTGGGACCGGCACTGAGAGTTAACTCTTCAGTGGCTGGATTTTGGGGTGGCGCCCTGCCCGGGTATCGAATCCGGGCCACGGCAATGAGAGCACGGGTTCCTGCTGCTGGACCACCAGGGGGCCATGTTGTGTAATTTATTTACCATTTTAAAAAGACACCATAGAGTCACATTCACCATCGTCTTGGAAACGGCTCATAGTTTAAAAACAAAAAAACTTTAGTGTTCCATTTGAGATGATATGACCCTTCTAACATTCATACACTAGACAACAGAGTGCATAGTGTAAGGGCACAGTGTGTAGTATCTCATTTGGGACACAGCCTCAAACATTTATTATAAATAAATGATACTGACTAACTGACTAAATAACTATATACATAAGATAAGACTAATGCTAGTTTAATTAGGAGAGGTTGAGGAGTGATGACGTTTAGAAATACATAAAAATCTAAATTCCAGGGAGAAGGTTTTCTCCTAGTTCAGCATTACAGCTCTCTCCTAGTCAGCTGTTCCTCCATCACTTACCTTCAGACTGCAGGAAAATCCGTCCGATTTCTCCATACACCGCCAGCATGTTGCGCACGTGTTTGGGTCTTATTCTCGGTGGTATGTGTCCCAGGTACACGATCCCCGGGACGCACTTCTTCCCAGTAGTTTTCTTGTCTTCAGTGACATCATCAATCTCCTCACCATCCTCTTCCTCCTGCTCCTCTTCCCCATCATCACCCTTCTCCTGGTCGGCATCTTCAACATTCTCCTGTTCAAGTTCTTCCTCCTCTTCTTCCTCGGACATGCTCAGATCCTCGTCGTCAGCTGCTCTGTTCGGCTCCTGAGCCAGTTTAGAGACTTTTTTGCTTGCCATGACTTCCACACAGCCTGATAGTCAGAGAAAGATACTCAAAAACTACAGATAGAAAACATAACCATGTTCAGTAATACTGTAATATCTTGTGATCTTGCTTTCCACCTTACTGAGACAGAAATCATAATTAAAATGTGACTTTCACTTCACAGATTTATTTCTGTTAGTTCTTCTTCTGGTTTATACTCGTTCACTTGATTAGCTGTGAAAATGCTGGTGAACTACACTATATTGCCAAAAGTTTTGGGACACTCCTCCAAATCATTGAGTTCAGGTGTTGTTTTTCAGGGGTTGGACTCGGCCCCTTAGTTCCAGTGAAAGGAACTCTTGATGCTTCAGCTTCATACCAAGACATTTTGGACAATTTCATGCTCCCAACTTTGTGGGAACAGTTTGGGGGATGACCCCTTCCTGTTCCAGCATGACTGTACACCAGTGACCAAAGCAAGGTCCATAAAGACATGGATGAGTGAGTTTGGTGTGGAGGAACTTGACTGTCCTGCACAGAGTCCTGACCTCAACCCCACAGAACACCTTTGAGATGAATTAGAGCAGAGACTGCGAGCCAGACCAAAAGTTTTGGACATCTGCCTTTACATGCACATATATGTATGCACAGCTATAACAGCTTCAACTCTCCTGGGAAGGCTTTCCACAAGGTTTAGGAGTGTGTTTATGGAAATTTTGACCATTCCCTACTAGAGGCCAGGCACTGATGTTGGATGAGAAGGCCTGGCTCACAGTCTCCGCTCTAATTCATTCCAAAGGTGTTCTATCAGGTTGAGGTCAGGACTCTGTGCAGGTCAGTCAAGTTCCTCCACACCAAACTCACTCATCCATGTCTTTATGGACCTTGCTTCAAGATTTGTTCACATATCTGTCTGTCTGTCTGTCTGTCTGTCTATCTATCTATCTGCAGTTTAAAGGTCAATAATATTGCAATAACGACACAAACACAGAAAACTCAAACAGTATATTGTCTATAAACCTCAGCTACTGTCTCTGAATAAACTCAAGCTTCAAGTTATAAAGCTAACAATCCAAATAAGCGGCTAATATTTAGCTAAAGCTCTACAAATACGAATAAATCTAATATAAAACTAAAATAACTGACCAAATAGATTTGTTTTACCTGTCTCCAGTATTACTTGGTTCTCCTTTCCATGGACATTTATCAGTTTATCATTAAATCTCAAAAATTAAACCCAGATGAACAAACGTTACACCGCTCCCTGCTCTCACACACATGCGGCGCAGCGCACGCTAATGACGTCATATTAAAGCGCGCAAGAAAAGCCAGACCGTAAAGGTGCAGAGGCTTGAATACACTCAGTTTAATACTCAAGAAGAAGAAAATAATAAATAAAGGATACTCAATTGTAAATAAATACGATAATAAATAATAATAATATAAATAAAGTATAATGATAACATAAATAAATAATAAATAAAGCCACTGCACTGTGTTTTCTGTGACGTAATTTGGTGATTCGTTGTATTTTGTTTATTTTCATTTTAATTTAATACATTTTAAAGGTAATTTATTTGCATTAGTCCACATTTTAGTTTAAGTACCACATTTTTTCTTTTCTTTTCTTTTTATAGATTTTTTTCATACACAGGTAACTTGCTACAATACTACAATTGAGTAAAATAATAATAATGATAATAATAATAATAATAATAATAATAATAATATATCTGATTTAATGCGTATTACTTAATAGAGTTACTAAATTAATAATTATTAGTAAACTACAAAAAACTATAGAACGTATAATGAGTATCTTTTCTCTAATATATATTGAACTAGAATTTATATTGAATACGCGTTTAAATTTATTATATAGAATATATTGAATTTAAGGAGCTAAATCCGACATATTTAAAGAGAAATGGAATAAAATGCATAATTAAAATTGACAGCAAGGAGTATAGAAATTTATGCAGCAATGTTTACAAAATAAATGACAGATTTTTCAGCTTTTTTAAATAACGTAAATTATTATTATAGGTTTTGTTTGTATTAGCAATGATCTACCACTAGGGGGAGACAAACCCTCAAGAAAAATAAAAGATCCGCGAGTACTTGAAATTGAGCAACTAAAAAAATAAACAATAAGCATTTGCTCAACTAAACAAATCTTAGGAACATTAAAAACACAGTAATGTGCTATTTTTCTTTCTTATAATTGTTGCTTTATATCTCTCAACAACTGGTGATAAACAATTTATAACACACAATGAAGTGAATTATAAAACGAATATAAAACGTGTGTGTTCTCTTAAGAAGGAGAGGGAAAGAAAGAATGGATAAGAGATAAGATAAGTGTGTGTGGGGGGGGGGTAAGAAAGAAAGAGAGATGAAGAAAGAGAGAGGTTAAGAAGGAGAGATAGAGGGAGAGAGAGATAATGAAAAAGAGATAGAGTTAGGGAGAGAGAGAGAGAGAGAGAGAGAGAGAGAGAAAGAAAGAAAGAAAGAAAGAAAGAAAGAAAGAAAGAAAGAAAAGGAGAGTGACAAAGAGAGAGACGGTGAGAAAGAGAGAAAGAGAAATAAAAAGAGAAAAAGAAAGAGAGAGAGAGAGAGAGAGAGAGAAAGAGAAAGAGAAATAAAAAGAGAGTGAGAGGGAGGGAGGAAGGGGGGGAAATCCTTCATACTGTGCTGCTCTCTATCAATATGCATGGGCCCTCTGTTCCTGCATTACACGTGTGAGTTCCTGCATTATATACGAGGGTGACTGGGGTTGGTTTAGAGCACTCTGCTCATCCCAGCCTGAGGTCTATCAGGTTAAATATAATCCTGAACACAAAGACCACGCTCCCGGCACCCAGCACTGATAATGGCATGTCTCATATTATGATGGTGCTCTTGCTGTTATGTAAAGCACCACTGGTGGATGAGGAGTAAGTGCAGCATAATTGTAGGGAGAACCGTCAGTGTCTGCATGAATGAAGATTACTAAAGATTGAGAAATTCCCAACACTTAAAGTGCTTCTACATTTATAAATGTGATACCCAGATAACATATGCTGATAAGGGTTAGTGTTTGGTCAAATTGGACAAGGTCATGGTTTTTGAAATACTAAGAAGGAGGAAAAGTAATAAAATTTAGTAATAAACCTTTATTACTAAGTTTAGTAATAAAACATTGACAATAAAATCTAGTAATAAAATATTCAAAGAAATAAAACCTTCTTGGGGAGCAATGTATAAGTAATCTCAATGGCTAGAACTTATTGTTTAGCCGTATGTAAATTTTCAAAGAATGAGACCTAGCTCACTGTGATGGTTTACAGATTTCTGTCAGGAAATGTATGCTGATGTTATACATCTATGCTGTAGATGAGTGATATAACAAAGTCATTATCTAAATATG
>NC_080714.1:25371758-25409258 GCF_019097595.1 Hemibagrus wyckioides | reverse complement strand
AATTTGTTTCGCACAGCCGACGATAGACGTCTTGTTTCTCTGGAAACGTCAAATTTTTCTTTACATCCGCTATCTTTCCCGCAGTACAGTACACTGCAGTTACATGCTGATCTTTTTTTTTTTTATATATATATATATATATATATATAAAAACATAATATATAGAAAATGAAATGCCTCCTACATGGCAGACTTTGAAGCGTTGGAGTGTGAAAGCCTGAGGAAGTCAAAGCAGCTTTTGTTTGTAGAGAAAGTAAAAAGGGTATGTGGTGGTGAGTCTCAGATGTGAGGGAGAAGGTAATCCTTTCATGGATATGCTCCATCGATTAGAGGCTTATTTCAAAAAGACACGGCGAGTAAAAACATCTGATTAACATCTGCTGTATCTCTGGAAGTGATCGTACACGGAGACTGACTCCCTTTCGTAAGGGCAGATTTTGCCCGTGTTCACGTCTGCTTTGGAGAGCGACTCACGACCTAACTGGTGACGTTATTAACAGAACACGTTTCTGGAGATATAAGTTAAAATCTCGCCAGACGTTGTTTACAAATGGACACACGGCGCCCGACAGTAATGAACGGACAGGCTGACATTTCGTTTGCGCGCGACTGTCTTAGCCTCGTGTAAGCTCACATTATTGAGCTTAATTCTGATAAGACAAATGAGATCAGAAATAACCCACATTTCATTTATCTGTCCCTGTAGGGCATTTTGTCTGTCTCCATTATGTCTGGATTTATTTGGTCTCGTTGTCTAATTTTAGAGAAATTGAATGTGGGATAACGGGAGGCATACAATACGGAAAGTCCATACTGACATACGTTTCACACGTGAACTTTTTCACGTGGTTATGCAAGTTCAGTTCACCAAATATCTGTATGTGGAAACCAAAAGTGGGTGTGGCCTAAACTGGAATTCTGACAGCTTCTCAACCTTGAACTCATAACTATGACTTTTATTGCATTCTACTAGTTATTGTATATTGTATATATTGTATATAGTTGTGACTTAGCCTGTTTGTATATTAAGTTGTAAATATCCTCCACTCTTGGTCAGAGATATATCGAGAACTCTGTGGTGTCAGGAATTAAATGTCCTGCCCAAAAACTGACCGTAACCCATCGAACTGCTGTCTAAACTTCAACAGTTACTGTAATAATCACCCAGGCTTGTTGAGATGGATACTTCAGGCTGCAGTGAGGCTCAGCATGTGCTTTCTAATAAATGTACCTGTCTTCGATTCTAATAAGAAGCCAACTTTACTGCCTTCAAGCTCTTCAGCCTGATCACAGCCTATCCAGTGATAGCTAAATCTTCAATTAAATAACTAGAAATACTTTTAGCCACTTTTTTTTTTTAGCCTCTTTTCATCTGTCACTGAAACTTGAGGCCATGTGCAGATTTCACTTGATAAAGTGCACAACAAACAAAAACAAGAACTATAAATTATATAAAGCAAAAACAGATGAAGACTGAGTGAGGCTGTGTCACACACAACAAACACAATGACGACGACGACGACAACAACAAAAGCTTGACAAGAGGAGCCTGAAACACAGCACTTTATATAGAGGCGCTAATTAGGGGCAACACAGAGCAGATGAGTGATCATTGGGGACATCTAAATCTTTCAATGCTCCAACTCCATCGCCTAGATACTCCAGATGTTGCCATCCCATCTCTTCATAGCACATCACCACCCATAACTCAATCATTCAATCCTCCAACCCCGTTGTATATCCTCAGATACCCCAGATGTTGCTATTCATGTCCCAACACCAACTCTGATTGCTCCAATACTATCAACACCCCATCCCCTGCATGACTCAACACCATCACCACACCTTATCATTATCATTATCATTCAGTGCTCTAATACTGTGATTCATGTCCAGATACTCCAACAATGTTGCAATCCCATCTCCCCTTGCCATAACACCAACCCCACCCCATCACTGATTGCTCCAAAACAGACCACTTCCTATACCCACATACCCCAATACTGTCCACATCCCACCCCCCATGTTCCTCAACACCATCACCACACCACATCATTCAATGCACTGATTCTGTCATCTATCCCCAGATACACCAACTCCACCACATCACTGATTGCTCCAAAACAGACCAGTCCCTATTCCTACATGCCCCATTGCCATCCACATTCTGAATGCCCCATCCCATCTCCCATTGCCTTAAAACCAGGGGTGTCCAATCTTATCCACAAAGAGCCGGTGTGCGGGCACAGTTTCATTCCAACCAAGCAAAAGTCACACCTGAGCCTACTGAAAGCTAAGATCAGTTGATTAAACAGGTGGAATCAGGTGTGGCTCCTGCTTGATTGGAATGAAAACCAGCACCCTACCCAGCCCTTTGTGGATAAGATTGGATTCCCCTGCCTAACACCAACCCCACCCCTTCAGTGATTGCTCTATCCACTCCCTATCCCCATATACCCCAGTCCACACCTCATGCCCTGCATGCCTCAACGCCACCACCATAGGACATATTTCAATGTTCCAATTCCAATGTCTATCTCCAGATACCCCAACACTGTTGCCCTCCGATCTCCTCTTGCCGTAACATCAACCCCACCCTATCACTGAAACAGACCACTCCCTATTCCTATGCCCCATTATCATCTACATTCTGAATGCCCCATCCCATCTTGTCATGCCCCAACACTAACCCCACCCCCTCACTGATTGTTCTACCCACTTATTATTACCCCAGTACTGTCAACACCCTATCCCCCACATGCCTCAACACCATCACCGCAACATTGTTCAATGCTCCAACTATGTCATCTATCCCCAGATACAACAACACTGTTGCCATCCCATCTCCCCTTACAATAACACCAACCCTACCCCACCACTGATTGCCCCAAACCCATCCACTCCCTATCCACATATACCCCAATACTGTCCACACTCCACCCCCCACTCGCCTCAACACCATCACCACAGCACATCATTCAATGCTCCAGCTCCGTCATCTATCCCCAGATACTCCAGATGTTGTCATCTCCGGATATCGTGTCACATTTCGGTGCCTTATTGTCTATAGTCAAGAGTCATATTGACAAGATCAATGAAGCCTCCTAGGGATTAGCTACCAAATTTTACTTGAGCTGATAAAGTATTGGAATGGACTTAAGGATGACAACAAAGATTCCCCCAAGGGGAAATGATACGGGGAAGAACGTGCTAAACCAAGCCAGCATGAAGTTGTCAATGATGGCTTAGTGGTTGAAGCTTCAGGCTACTGAATTCAATTCCCAGCAGTGCCAAGCTGTCGGGTCGTTGAGCAAAACATCAAGGCCTCAATTTTATTGTAAGTTGCTTTGAATAAACGCTAGTGTCGGCCAAGGAACAAACATAAACGTACCCTGTACAATATGTACTGAATCACGTTGACATACTAATATGAAAATGAGCTAGCTTTGGAACTAGACGAGACGAACGCAGTCGGATTATATCATCAGTGGTGTACCACCTACATCTATCCCAAACTTGATCATTAAATCACATTGAAGTATTTTTTAAATATTAATGCATATAGAGTGCTAACTATATCTAGAATGAAAATTAACTAGCTAACCAATTACCTTTCAGAGTAATGTAACGCTGGTAAGTCAGCACATAGACCGTAGATGGAGTAAGATGATTGATATCCTCCTCTCTCAACATAGCAAAATACTATTTTATTCCACCTGTTTACATTTACAACCACACCTCCAGCATTTTCCACTGCTTTAAATTAAATCATGTCACATTGCAACGCCTCCTGAAAAAGCAGTGCTGCTGAAGTCTACAGTCATGTTGACTCGATCAATCGAACCTCTAAGGGGTTATCTAACAAACTTCACTCGGGCTGATAAAGTATTGGAACGGCCTTTAAGATGGCGACAGGGATTCCCTTAAGGGGAAGTAGCAAGGGGAAGTCGACCAGAATGTGATAAAAGCCGTTCTGAACACAGACAGCATTGAGTTATTATGCGACAAACCTAGAAATCGCTATAACACACAAAAAGGTATGCATTTGGCCTAGATACGCAGTCAGCTTATGGGAGATTCCTTTAGTCTGGATTGAATAAACAAGAGGTATGACTAAATAAAAAAAAGCACTCAAACAATGAACAATAATAATAATAATAATAATAATAATAATAATGATAATAATAATAATAATATAATAAGCAAGCAAAAAAGCCAAACACAAAAACATTCAATTAAATCAAATGAATAAAATAAATTAAAAATCCTCTCCTGCTAAAATGCCATCCTCTCAGTCAACTCACACCAATTAAATAAAAGAAAAATCAATACAAAATTAATAAAAAATCACCAACCAAATAATCAACCTACAATACAAACAGAAAAAGGCAAAAATAAAAGATTAACTAAATAATTAAAGTCAATCAATCAATTAATCAATCAAAAGAATAAAAAATACAAAATAAATAAATAAACAAACAAACAAACAAAGCATTCTATGAACCAAGCAAATGAATAAACACACAAATACAAAATTAAGGAAATAAATAGACAAAAAACAGAATAAATAAACAGAGAGACAGACAGACAAATAAAGGGATAGATAGATAGATAGATAGATAGATAGATAGATAGATAGATAGATAGATAGATAGATAGATAGATAGATAGATAGATGGGCAGACGGACGGATGGACGGACGGACAGACAGACAGACAGATCGAAGTAACAAACAAATAAGCAAAGAGACAAACAATTGAACAAATAAAGCCAACCTACTAACCAACCAGCCACAGAGACAGTCAGACAGACAGAAAAATATAAATAATTGCTAATAGAAGCCAGCATCCTGAGCATCCATCTTGCCGTCAAACATGAGCTTCTCTTTCTTAGCGGGTGGTTTTGACTCTGATGTAGTGCTGAAACATTCTCCCTGAGCACATGCAACTTTAATGCTGTCAGACCCTGTAAAGTTCATTCCTTTAAAAATATAAACTGCATCGGCATTGTCTGGAACACAGAATTATACCTCTTTATAGAACTCCTAGGGCATATTTACGCCTTTCTAACGTCATTCCTATCATCATGCAATGCAACTGCGTGCTTTTCTGCGATGCTTTTATGATATTATATGAAAGAGTATAAAATTGGGAGCAGCTCCGATTCTCTTATTCATTTCCAGTGAACTGATTTATTTTGGGTTATTAGGTCAGTAAAAGTGATTTTTATTTTTCCTGTGTAAAAGGAACACAGAGAAGCCGATGCATGAAAAGGATGCCTCCGTATAATCACGCATAAATAAATCCGAGATTGTTTTTTGTTTTAAGCATTGAGCAAACTTTATAGTGTGTAAATGTATTAAATTTGTATGTGCTCTGGGAAGAGACCACATCACAACTGGAGCCACTGGCTATATGTGTGTGTATTGCACATTTGAATGCAAGCCGATGTGTCTCCAGAGGGGTTTGGGTTCGATCTGAGACTGTGAATCAGGCATGTTGATCTAGCATTGGCTCCGGGCGATAGCCGTTCCTCTGTGACCCTGAGATGCTCAGAGGTACCTGCAATCTATAGTAACAGAGTTTGTGTTCTTAACTGAGAGCAATGGACAAATGTTCTCATTATAATGCCACACTTAGCCAGAGGACTACCTGCACATATGACATTTTTGCAGACCCAGAGAAGACCTAGATTTAAAGCTTTTTGAGCTTTATGTTTTCTGGGATCTAAAAAGGTCAAATGTATAAGGACTGTTGTTATGCGGTCCAGCTCACCCTGTAAAGTGCTAATGCATATCATTTTACCTAGACAAAATAATTACTGATAATTAATTATTCTACCTGAGTCTTTCTTTCACTTAAAACATTATATTATGGTCTTTATCATCACGTACCAAAATCATGTGCAAACTTGGGTTCCTTCCTTCTTACTGTTAAAATAAGCTCCACTCTTCTGGGAAGGATTTCCAAAAGACGTTGAAACCTGGCTGTGGGGATTTGTGTTCATTCAGCTACAAGAGCATTAGTGAGATCAGACACTGATGTCGGGACGGTGAGGATGCTTCAGTTCCAGTTCATCCCAGAGGTATTTAGCAGGGTTGAGTCAGGAGACTCGAGTTCCAACCTTCACAGAGGATGTCTTCATGGAGCTCAGGGGCTTTGTGCACAGAGGCATTGTCATGCTGGAACAGTGTTGGAGCTTCTTACTTCCATTTAAGGGAATTTGAAATGCTACGGCATACAAGGACAGTCGATACAACTGTGTGCTTCCAGTTTTAGGCAAACAATTTGGGGATGAACAACCTATGGGTCTTCTGGTCCTGCTTCTGACTCAGTGGAGCGTCCTAATATAGTTATTACATGATGGCTACAAGTGTTTCCTTCAACACAGAATTAGAAAAATCCATAGCACTGTTGAACTCAGATTTATGGAATGAGTCACCAGCCTTAGTGAAATCTTACAGTCAGAGGTAAAGCTGTAATTTTTAGTTAAAGGGAACAGTCTCGAGGAGAGAGAGAGAGAGAGAGAGAGAGAGAGCCTTGTGGTTTAATGGTAAATTGACAAGGTGCATTTTTTCTGTCTTTGATAAAACTCATGAGGGATGAAACACGGAGGCAGATTTTGTTTTAAAAAGTACAACATGTTCTTTCATTAATTTAAAAAGAAATGCAATTCTTGGAGGATTGCTGTGGTTAAAGACGAATACACCGCTTCAAGACGTGCTGTTGTAGAACATCACACCACACGATCATCGATTGTTTTATTGTTTTTCTGAAAACGTGTTTCATTCCTTACAAAACTAACGCGTGCTTTATTGTGATTAGGAGCTCTCTCTCTCTCTCTCTCTCTCTCTCTCTCTCTCTCTGGCTCATGCACGAGCGCACGCGGCCGCCCGCTCGCGCCCCTCAGTTTAAGAGCGCGCGCGGGCAGCTCGGGATTACTTCGTTTCCTCTCTCTCTCTCTCTCTCTCTCTCTCTCTGTTGATCTCAGAGTGATTTCCACAGTCTCATTCTGCTCAGCATCTGAAATATTAGATCTGAAAACCGGCGGACTTTCCTTCACCAAATGATCCGGGTCCGACTCTATGAACTCCTCTCATCATCATCATCATCATCATCATCATCAGTAGTGTAGCAGCGGGAATGAAGCCCTGTTTAAACTCCGCTAAACGCTGATATGGGAGGACCGAACGGAAGTTTCTGAATGGATGCAGGAGTTCAGCGTGTAGTTCGAGCTGCTGGATGGATCCCGGTGTGAGCTTTAAAACGCTCATGGAAAACAAAGGTGAGAAGAAATCCGACGTGCACGAGATTACACTTGGACGAGGCGCCGCTAGCGCGTGCGGCTTAC
The DNA here is from genome assembly GCF_019097595.1 of Hemibagrus wyckioides. Classification (NCBI taxonomy): domain Eukaryota; kingdom Metazoa; phylum Chordata; class Actinopteri; order Siluriformes; family Bagridae; genus Hemibagrus; species Hemibagrus wyckioides. The sequence continues at coordinate 25,401,908 of NC_080714.1, read as the reverse complement.
TAGTTAGTGTACATTAGTCTTTACATTAGCATATGATTTACAGCGCGCTGTTTGAATGAATGAATGTCACATAATGACACCTTTCAGCGTCAGAAAGTTTGCTTGAACTCACGTGCATTTCCATTGAAGAGTATTCGGTATAATCTAGCAACATGATGCATTGATGTAGACCTATATAAAAGCAATTTTGCATCTGTGTCTGCATGCCTTGGGCACATCACAGTACAAAAATATGTTGCAATCTGGTGTTTTGTAAATATATAAATACACCCTCAGAGATAAAGGCACTGAACTGAACCATCAGGTACCTTTAGTGTATATTTTGCTTACCTGGGGAAGGTGCACGTGACGTACATTTAATTACATTTTAGAATACCTTAATGAATGCAGATTAGTTGTATGTAATTATGTACTATTAAATTATGTTGAAAGGTACACTGTATTTACATTTCAAGGTGTACTAAACGTAGTCCTGTTCTGCCTTTTTGTTTTTATGAATTTTATTTTGGGAAAACGCATAGAAACACTTCCACTGTTCCATAAAGACGCCTCTTAAAGTCTTGCACGATTTCTTCCAGCCTGTGGTTCTTATTTTTCCAAATACTTCATTAATTAACCTTCACACCCCTCCTGAACTCTGTGATCCGTCAGCGTGAATTTCCATAACGCAAGCCGTGTCACAACTAACTGCGGCGTATTGCAATATATATTTTGCCCATATGGTGCATCTTACTTACTGTGAGTAATTACGCAGAGCAGGATGATACACAGCGAAATGAACACCAGCCCTGCTGCCTAAATCCGTCCGGGTGTGAACCAGCTCCTGACACGCTGAATTAACATCTGCAGTGTTGCGTGAATTGGTACAGTGCTGAATTATCTCATGCACAAAGGGTTAATTCATCACCAGGGTTTGGGCTGTGCGTATATTCATGCCTGAGCCATGTAAATATATATGCATGATTACCTGCCTGGTTAATTATGTGCAAAGCTTTTTTTCTTTAAAAAAAAAAAAAAGGAAAGAAGGAGAAGAAAGCACAGCAGACTGTAACTCATGAAGGATGTGTATTTGGTGATGAACAGCTTTCCCTAATCCATATAAGCCACAGGAGTGTGCATGCAGGCTTTGCATGATTTCACTTCCTTCCTTTATTCCTTCCTTTCACACAGTGAATGTTGATGCTCCTGTTCAGGATAAAATACAGTTGTTGTTTTTTTTTTCTTTTTGCACTCTGTGTTATTCATAATGCATGACTTGTTTATTAATCAGCGTGCGTTCTGACAAACACGTGTTTTGCTCAATTGATTTTCAAAGTGTTTAAATTATACTTGGCGTGTCATGTTTTACATGGAGATATACAGCAGAATCAGCAACACCTTTAACGTCGGTAGAAATGCAGCTTAGTTGGGTTCATGTGTTATTTGAGTGCTGTGTGTGTGTGTGAGTGTGTGTGTGTGTGTGTGTGTGAGTGTGCGTGTGTGCGTGTGCTGATATTGCATGTACACACACCGAGGTTGATCCTGCTACACAATCCTCACATGGTATGTGCATGTCAGCATTAATGCATATTGCATTGCATTCAGGAATTTTGACTCCGGAAATAATCTGTAGGTTTGTGTAATATGGGCAAACATAAAAAATACTTTTAATTGCACACTGTGTACACATTACATTTACAAACAAACCTGAGATGATGACAGTGGTGTCAGACATAGTGATATATTTTAATATGAATTTATATTCTGTGTCCATTACCTTATTAGATCAGCACTTGAAGGGTTCATTCATTCATTCATTCATTCATTCATTCATTCATTCATTCATTCATTCATTCACTCATTCATTCATTCATTTAATTTTTATTTTTTTGCATTTTTTTATTCAAAGTTTATGGAAGAAGCTGCAACTGCTCTCTAACATGACAAGCTGCATGTTTTTCTTAGTCGTTTAAAGAGGAAAAAGTCCTAAAAAAAGAGAAACTTGCTATAGATCTTACATCTATAACATAAGTAATAACAAGATCTAACTTCTTTAATGATCATTCTACATTACCTGTAACTAAAATAAGTCCCCCCCCCCCAACCCCCCAAGAAATAAAATTTGCTAACTTTGACAAACTTTGTGGCATATGATAAAGAATTAATCACACCAAGAAGTGATGCTTGAGGAAACATAATCAACTTTGGTGCTGTAAAAGTAGCTCACACCACCTCACTGCTATAACAGCAGTGTTTTATTGCATATTGTACTCATTGTACGATGTGTCAGATTGCTCAAGCGGACTTCTGTGATATCAGTAGGACGATTAATAAATGATATATTGCCTATATATATTGCCCTGACAGCTAGCCACAAATATCTTTGGTACATAATGAGGAATAATTAATGCTTCATCGTATAAAACACCAAATGTCAGTCCTGTCCTCTGTCCAACATACTGTAGATACTGCTGTAATCAGTCATTTCCTTCTGATATGAATATACTTCCTGTGTTACGTCTTTTGACTCTGGAGCGTCATAAGCTTCACAAAATGTTCTGAGCTTTGCAATTTCATCTAATACTAATGTTCACTCGGAACTGGCTCAGAAAGTCCTCCTGCACCTGTTCGGGCTTTAGGGACAGAATGATCAGGACTTAATGAGAGTGACTTCCATAGCGGCGGTAAACTCAGAGCGCTGATGGAACACCGGGGTATTTATCTTTTTTTATCCGAATCAAACCAGTGTGAAGATGTAGTATGAAGGATGTTAAAGACAAATGAGTGAACATTGCACTTGATCACATGCAAATGGTTCTTATATTATGGTTTTCTTGAAAGACGGGACATTCTGCACTTGTGGGAAAGGAAATATGGCCATTTTCCAAGTTCCAGGAAGTAAAATGTATTTTTACTAATAAAAAAAAATACAGAAATGAAGTCTAGGCTCAGCGTTTTGTTTTTCTTGGCGCAAACTAAAATATGAATGAACATATTCATGGATTTATTTTTTTTTTTAAATGCACTCGTTTTTTTAAATTCTTTCTACTTCTTTCAGCGCATAATATATAGAAATATCATTAAATCCAAATCTAAGAAAAATCAAACACTGATATTCTGAAGCTCAGAGGCCTCCTTCATTGATTATTTTCCCGCAACATCACAACGTCTTCATGTTTTATTGTATTCCTTACTCATTGTATCGTATTACCCTAGCAGGCGTTTTTAAAGTGCATCTTCGTCATTTCTCCTTTCTTTGTCATGTATTTATTGCCATTAATTATTAAAGCCTGTGACGGATTCCTGTGTTTCTGTTTATGCCTTATGAAAAGAGACCGATGACACCATTAAGGATAATGCAAAAAAATTATAATAATCACTCGGCCGTATAAAGTTTAGGCACCTGATCGGCGGCATGAAAGAGAAACGCCGAGGCTGAGTTGATAGTAAGGACCCCGAGGACTCGTTCTCAGTTAATAGGAATTACAGAACCGCAAATAGGCTTCATTACGCTCTTTACATGGATTACTTCATGACATTAAACCAAGCTCTCGCTGCTCATGTTTCACACAAAATTTGCTTTGATTAGAAGTGGGATAGGTCACGAGGAATGCAATTTCCCAAGCCATGCTTCTAGCATTTTTTAGAGAGTCTGGTATGTTTTTTTTTCTCACTAAATGTGACTAAAAACATTTAATCCCTATTGACTGTTCAAGATCCTGAAGCTTGTGGCCAGAAATGTGCTCAAAAGATATCGTATACCTCCGAGTCTATCTATTAAGGCACATCACCTCCATGCAAAATTCATGGGATTTTAATGAGCGCCATACGTTACAGTAGGTTGCCTTGACTAAGTATAACGTTAGAAGGAACTCTATAAAGCTCGACCCGTTTCCTTCATCTTAACCACCATACTTTCTCAAGCATGTTCGCCTGAGTCAACTCTGTGTCTCAGGAAAGTTCACAGATTTTAACACCGTTCACGTTCCATAAATATCCGAGGTGATAAATTATTCAGAATCAAAAACTGCTTGGAACGTAATTGCTGGGATATTCATATAGCAGTCCGCGTTCTGCATGTGTGTGGCCTTTCTTTAGCATCTGAACAAGATTGCTCGTCTCTCAGTTTGGGTTCATGGATAAACCTTGGTCTCTTTCATGAAATAATACACAGAAATCAGTCACGGTAAGTAATATACGGTATATGACGTTAAACACTAGGAGAAAATCAATGCAATGATGCATTATGCAGTGGAGTTACTGTTCCAGCCTGAAGTTGATTATTTTCTAATAACATCATGTTTTGATCATTTTCCAAAACAATTTGCCAAACAGAAAAATTGTTCATTTATAATATAAGCAGCAGTACATTTTTTCCATCGATTTATTTATGAATTTGTTGCCAAACAAGTTAGTTTCTTTTAGCCGAGCTTCATCCCTCAACCAACCTCTCGTTTATCCCCTCCATCTTGTCATTTTACCAATAAACCGCAAAGTTCTCTCTCTGAAAATTTAATCCGCTTCACCTCTGAATATTAAACTGGAGATCCACATAAACCTCTCTCCTCCCCCCAAAAAATTCAACATATCAACAACTACATCTTTTTAAAATGTATGTTTATGTGATATGTCCTACTTATAAGCGTAAGTTACGTAAGTTGTGCAGTATAGAAATAATATTGCATTAGGCGGCATGTCATGCTCGCTAGAAACTGTGCCAGAAAACTTAGGAAAAGCTTTGAAATGTCACAAATACAGGCATTTTTTAAAAAATCTGTTTACATGGAACAGCTGCCAAAAAATATCCCTGTGCAAGTTATTACTGCAGTAATGAAATAAACTCATTAATCAATATCTTCGGACCAATCAGAATCAACAGCGCCGTGGCGTAACGTAAAATAAACTACACTTCCAAAATCGTATTTAAAATTCAAACAAGCATGTTGTTGAATATTAATACAAAGAAACTTTCACAAATAAGCTATAATATTAAAACCCACCTGCCTGTAAGTGCAGTGGAAGTGTCACCAAAAAAAAGCTCTGACCCAATGAAGCAGGAACTACACAAGACCTCTGGAGGTGTGCTGTGGTATCTGGAAACAAGACTTCAGCAGCAGGTCCTTTAGGTGCTCTGAGGTGGGGTCTTCATGGATCAGACTTGTTTGAGATCTGGGGAATTTGGAGGACACCATGATCCAACTCTTTGTCATGTTCCTCAGACCGTTCCTGAGCAATGCCAATTCTGATCGATGCTGATTCCTTTCACAACTAGCTTTAACTTTTTCAATAGCTTTTCTGTGGGATCTATCCAGAAGCGCTAGCTTTCGCTCCCCACCTTAGGTATCCATAATCCTGTTACCTGTTCACCTCTTTATCCTTCCAATAACTCTGAAGATTTAATCAGCTTCACCTCACACTGGAGATACAAAAATGTCACATAAACCTCCCTTTCCAAAAAATGTAATGTATCAACAAATAGATCTTTTTAAAATGTATGTTTATGTGAAATTTGTATAGCACTTTTAACAATGGACAGTGTCTCAAAGCAGCTTTACAGAAGTATAGAAACATAGAAAAAATGATGAAGTTTAAAGTTAAATTACAGTTTAGCCCTAATATTTATCCCTAATGAGCAAAGCCTGAGGTGATGGTGGTGAGGAAAAACTCAGTGAGATGATATGAGAGAGAAACCTTGAGAGGAACCAGGCTCAGAAGGGAACCTCATCCTCATTTGGGTGACACCGGATAGTAAATAATGTAAATCTTAATAATGTCCTTTCTTTAACAGTTTATAGTCACGAAGAACCAAGAGCTCCTGAGGAACTATCAGGTCAGAGTAGTTTCTGAGTTCATTGAAGACTTAGCACTAATTCCTTCTTGCCGAAAGCTGACTGATGCAACGGCAGTTCCAAGACTATCATCATGATAGTCTCTGAGTGGTGCTATCCACAGCAGTCTCCTGGGTTAGGGGCTGTCCATGCAGATCAATCCACAGCAGCAGTGAGCACCACCAATCGACGAGACTCCAACCAGGGGTGGAATGTCTGGATGGATCAGGCAGGAAGAAGTGGTCACACTGGAAACTCAGAACACTGGGAGCTCTGGAGTGGGATGTATAGCTTGACATGTCTACTTATAAGTATAAGTTGCGTAAGTTGTATAACATCTCTTCACCTGTTGTTCTTCCTTGGCCCACCTTTGGTAGGTACTAACCACACAAGACCTGCTGTTACAGAGACATGCTGACCCGGTCGTCCAGCCATCACAGATCTTCCAAAACAATTTGCCGAAGATTAAAATTGTTCATTTATTAAGGATTAGTACATTTTTTAAAAATCAATTTATTCATGAATTTGTTGCTGTTCACCTGTTGCTTCACCTTGGACCACTTTTGGTAGGTACTAACCATATAAGACCCGCTGTTTTGGAGACACCTTGACCCAGCCATCACAGTCTGACCCTTGTCAAAGTCTCTCAGATCCCTACACACACCCATTTTTCCTTCTTCCAACACATCAACTTCATTTACTACCTAATACAGTATATCCCAATAAAGTTATTCATTTCACTTGTCAGTGGTTTTAATGTTACGGCTGATCAGTGTACATACATAATCATATCCAAAATGACTTAATTTATCAAGAAATAATTAAATTCTAAAAAGATCGTTAATATCACCACCACTGAGAAGCCACCAGACCTTAATTTGCACGTCTTAGCGCTTCTTTGCACAATCTCATCCGGTCTGAACGGTTTCTTTACAGATTGTACGGCTGCCAGCTGGAAGATGCTCACAACCGAAACCAGTGCAAATGTACCAACAGATGCAATGCACACAAAAAACCTCGGAGCCTTTCAAGAAATCCGAACGACTGCTGATAAAGCAGCTTTTATGTCTTCTTTGACATCTCTTCAACAATCTCCAACACAACCTGTTTATTCTGTTAAGTCTTTCCCCTTTAAATCCGACGACGCATTTCGAAGAGTCACTTGAAGAATCCGATGAAAAGCTTTTATTAATTTATTTATTTTCTTCAAATCGATGAATCCACAGTTTCAGTAAACAAAACAAAACTATTCCTCATCGCTACTGTATATTTATTCAGGGCCTGGTGTTTTATTTTATTATTTCCTTTTTCTGGGCTGTAGATGTGAAGCTATTTTAGAAGCCGCATGCTGCATTTGACACGGCGTGAACCTTTTTGTTGATTGTAGAAGGAGGAGGATGGATGGAGCTTCAAAAGCACTGGCCGCATTTCTGAAGCAGCTACTGAGCAGAATGTCATATAATCCTGAATTAATGCATCATCTGGGGAAAGACGCCATCGATTCAAAGCATGTGAGCCGTGCACAGGTTCGTTTTATAAATTTCAGACTCTATTAGCTGTGAGGTCCTCGGCGCCGTTCTCAAAGGCCTCGTTCCAGATCCGTTTTGTTCTCACAGCTGCTGATTACATCAGGTGTGTTGTGAGCTGCAATAGATCAAATCTTTGACAAGCGTTTTTTTTTTTTTAATATATATAAATTCTTATATAGCACATAGCAACATGTGTTTGAAAGTGCATCGCAGAAAGTCTGAAATTGAATATATACTGATGGCTGAGAAATAAAATAATCCTGGGCCAGTTCCTGGAACTGTACTGGAGTTTCTTACAAAAGATATTTCTCTAGCTAGTGTTTTGATGAGAGCTGTCTTTAACAGGTTGCTGCTATAGGTGTAAGGTTGGGTAGGGATTTGTAGACTGTCCAGAGCACAGCGAGTGATTTAAACAAATTTCATCCTCATCAAACAATTAAGTTAGCCCCCCCATGTCCTGTAAATGTGGGCGGAGTCATCCGGGAAGAGAACACACCCATTAGGATGGAAATGTTGCATCAAAGGGTAAAGTCGATCTTCGTGACGGTTTGCAGCGATGCTTTTCTCTAAGCTGGTGAGTGGGAGCCAAAACAAACCAGGAAAGGAAACACACACACACACACACACACACAGTACCACAGCATGCACTACTATTTCTTTTAATTTTGTCCAAAGCATTTCACAAGAGATGTAGAATCCAGTCTACCCTCAGTGGTGAGTAACCAAGCACCAAGGGCTGCAATTCTCTCCTTTTTTATCTCCTGTTTTATCTTCAGCAGTAAATCTAGAATATATTCATTTTCTAACTGGAAATGCAACACAGGTACCATCTTCTCCTGGAAAAATTTACAGGAAAGCCTTTATTTGCATATGAAAACATGATTGGTTCGTATATTTTATGATGTAATGATGCATTGAATACTAAGATTTTTCATGATCTTTAGCTCTCCTTATGAAAAGTATCTTATCATAAACCTGCATAAATGTCTATATACTGTAGAGGGGAGTATTAGCGATAAACCACATCCACTTACCGGCAAAGTCCTGGGTGGAGACAATGCCGAATGAGCAACAGATCATAAAGGGTGCGCTGTCTAGGAGGAAGCATGTTAGTCTTCACCCCTTTTCCTGATGGTGAGAGCTGGCACGTGAGTGGAAAACTGACCAAATTGGCAGAAATGGGTTAAAACGGTGGAAACAGGCTTCCACGAATACCATTTGGTTGTGTTCATTTGTACACGGTTATGGTTCCCCTTAATGACTTTCAGGTGTAGTAAATCACACTGCGCCCTTTCACGCTTGCAGGTAGAATGGGGCTCATTTGCATATTCATTAAGGCCAACATGCAAAAAACAAACACTGTTCTATTTCACCCACAATTCCCTGTAGACCCTGTTTTTCTTTTTGTTTCGTAGAGCCTGATGTCTTGCACATGTTCATACACATACTACAGGTTTTATGTATAGCGCAAAGAAAAACCAAAGGCGAGTATAGGAAGAATAGGAAGCTGCCTCGGACCGTTCCGGAGACGAGTGTGAGCTGATAACTAGGTTTCCCCATTGATCGTTCCTTCTACAGTGCTGAAAAGCTTTAGGTAATTGCATTTATTAATGGAACGGGAGAAAAGTTTTGATGGATGATCCCGAAATATTTTTCTAAAGCCTGCCGTTCTGTCATTGGCCTTGTTATTGATTGTTACTACTGTTATTGACTTCTGCCTTTCTGGATGTCATGAATGTAAACACTGGTCTTCATCACGTAGTGTTTATGTGGAACAAACGCCTGTCAAAGTCAATGATATGAGGATAATAACGATGAGCTGCTACCATTAACTAGCTTTGGAATTCCAAGTAAGACCGAACAACTGTATATTTTATAACTAAGAGCTTGGATACGTGCCTGTCAGAGGCACCGGTGGAAAAATACTGCAGTACTTACTTCTCCTGTCTAATGAATGGATCGTAAGCCAGTCAATATGCAGACTGTTATAAACCTCTCTTTGCATCTTTGAAGCCTCCCATTATGTTTAGCAGCTCCGAGTGATGTTCCATCAGCAGGAAAATCATATTTGCGAGAGTGTGCGCTCGACTCGTGTCTCCTCACATTACTGTCTGCTTGTGAGCCTCTGCCAGTTTGCGGAATTAAATTACGCCTCCGCGAGTGATGAAACCTCTTTCAAAACAATTAGTTTGCATTATAACATATGACGTTTAAACTCACGCAAATGATGACAGCTCTCTTAGGCACGGAAACATAAACACACACACACACATACACACACACACACTCGTACAGGGCACATGTATACGTTATTGCTCAGATATGCCATTGCAGATATTGCAAATGAGAGTAAAGCGGACGTCACGCCGGACGGATTTCATATTCAATTTTTCAATTTGATGCGCGTCAGCTGTGTGATGAGAAAGCAGGCCCTTCTGGCTGGCAAGGCTGCGAACTCGAGCAGGGCAAAATGTGATAATAGTGGTGAGATTTGGTTTTGCTGACAAATGTAATATCCAGTGCTTACTGCAAATGCTATCAAAGCCCAGCATGTGCAGCAGTAGAGGAGAGCTCTGGTTTACTGCCCGGAACACACTCCACTACCCAGTCATGAACATCCAGCAATCAGAGACAAGCTGCTAGATAGGGATCACACTAACACACTCCTCACAGTGACACTCTAACACTCTCACAGTGATACACTGTAACACACTCACAGTGACACACTCTAACACACTCTGTAACATGCTCTGTGACACGTTAAGACACTCTCACAGTGATACACTGTAACACACTCTCACAGTGACACTCTGTAACACACTCTCACAGTGACACTCTGTAACACACTCTCACAGTGACACTCTGTAACACTCTCACAGTGACACTCTGTAACACACTCTCACAGTGACACTCTGTAACACTCTCACAGTGACACTCTGTAACACACTCTCACAGTGACACTCTGTAACACACTCTCACAGTGACACACTGTAACACACTCTCACAGTGACACTCTGTAACACTCTCACAGTGACACTCTGTAACACACTCTCACAGTGACACTCTGTAACACACTCTCACAGTGACACTCTGTAACACACTCTCACAGTGACACTCTGTAACACACTCTCACAGTGACACTCTGTAACACACTCTCACAGTGACACTCTGTAACACACTCTCACAGTGACACTCTGTAACACACTCTCAGAGTGACACTCTGTAACACACTCTCACAGTGACACTCTGTAACACACTCTCAGAGTGACACACTGTAACACACTCTCACAGTGACACACTGTAACACACTCTCACAGTGACACACTGTAACACACTCTCACAGTGACACTCTGTAACACACTCTCACAGTGACACTCTGTAACACACTCTCACAGTGACACTCTGTAACACACTCACAGTGACACTCTGTAACACACTCTCACAGTGACACTCTATAACACACTCTCACAGTGACACACTGTAACACACTCTCACAGTGACACTCTGTAACACACTCTCACAGTGACACTCTGTAACACACTCTCACAGTGACACACTGTAACACTCTCACAGTGACACTCTGTAACACTCTCACAGTGACACACTGTAACACACTCTCACAGTGACACTCTGTAACACACTCTCACAGTGACACTCTGTAACACACTCTCACAGTGACACACTGTAACACTCTCACAGTGACACACTGTAACACTCTCACAGTGACACTCTGTAACACTCTCACAGTGACACTCTAACACTCTCACAGTGACACTCTAACACTCTCACAGTGACACTCTGTAACACTCTCACAGTGACACTCTGTAACACACTCTCACAGTGACACTCTGTAACACACTCTCACAGTGACACTCTGTAACACATTCTCACAGTGACACACTGTAACACACTCACAGTGATACACTGTAACACTCTCACAGTGACACTCTGTAACACTCTCACAGTGACACTCTGTAACACTCTCACAGTGACACACTGTAACACTCTCACAGTGACACTCTGTAACACTCTCACAGTGACACTCTGTAACACACTCTCACAGTAACACTCTGTAACACACTCTCACAGTGACACACTGTAACACATTCTCACAGTGACACTCTGTAACACTCTCACAGTGACACTCTGTAACACTCTCACAGTGACACTCTGTAACACACTCTCACAGTGACACTCTGTAACACATTCTCACAGTGACACACTGTAACACACTCACAGTGACACTCTGTAACACTCTCACAGTGACACACTGTAACACTCTCACAGTGACACTCTGTAACACTCTCACAGTGACACACTGTAACACACTCTCACAGTGACACTCTGTAACACATTCTCACAGTGACACACTGTAACACACTCACAGTGACACACTGTAACACTCTCACAGTGACACTCTGTAACACTCTCACAGTGACACTCTGTAACACTCTCACAGTGACACACTGTAACACACTCTCACAGTGACACTCTGTAACACATTCTCACAGTGACACACTGTAACACACTCACAGTGACACACTGTAACACACTCTCACAGTGACACACTGTAACACTCTCACAGTGACACTCTGTAACACTCACAGTGACACTCTGTAACACTCTCACAGTGACACTCTGTAACACACTCTCACAGTAACACTCTGTAACACACTCTCACAGTGACACACTGTAACACATTCTCACAGTGACACTCTGTAACACACTCTCACAGTGACACTCTGTAACACATTCTCACAGTGACACACTGTAACACACTCACAGTGACACTCTGTAACACTCTCACAGTGACACACTGTAACACACTCTCACAGTGACACTCTGTAACACTCTCACAGTGACACACTGTAACACACTCTCACAGTGACACTCTGTAACACATTCTCACAGTGACACACTGTAACACACTCACAGTGACACACTGTAACACTCTCACAGTGACACTCTGTAACACTCTCACAGTGACACTCTGTAACACACTCTCACAGTAACACTCTGTAACACACTCTCACAGTGACACACTGTAACACACTCTCACAGTAACACTCTGTAACACACTCTCACAGTGACACTCTGTAACACATTCTCACAGTGACACACTGTAACACACTCACAGTGACACACTGTAACACTCTCACAGTGACACTCTGTAACACTCTCACAGTGACACTCTGTAACACACTCTCACAGTGACACACTGTAACACACTCTCACAGTGACACTCTGTAACACATTCTCACAGTGACACACTGTAACACACTCTCACAGTGACACTCTGTAACACATTCTCACAGTGACACTCTGTAACACACTCTCACAGTGACACACTGTAACACTCTCACAGTGACACTCTGTAACACACTCTCACAGTGACACTCTGTAACACACTCTCACAGTGACACTCTGTAACACTCTCACAGTGACACACTGTAACACACTCTCACAGTGACACTCTGTAACACACTCTCACAGTGACACTCTGTAACACTCTCACAGTGACACTCTGTAACACTCTCACAGTGACACACTGTAACACTCTCACAGTGACACACTGTAACACACTCACAGTGACACTCTGTAACACTCTCACAGTGACACACTGTAACACTCTCACAGTGACACTCTGTAACACACTCTCACAGTGACACTCTGTAACACTCTCACAGTGACACACTGTAACACACTCTCACAGTGACACTCTGTAACACTCTCACAGTGACACACTGTAACACACTCTCACAGTGACACACTGTAACACTCTCACAGTGACACTCTGTAACACTCTCACAGTGACACACTGTAACACACTCTCACAGTGACACTCTGTAACACACTCTCACAGTGACACTCTGTAACACTCTCACAGTGACACTCTGTAACACTCTCACAGTGACACACTGTAACACACTCTCACAGTGACACTCTGTAACACACTCTCACAGTGACACTCTGTAACACTCTCACAGTGACACACTGTAACACTCTCACAGTGACACTGTAACACACTCTCACAGTGACACTCTGTAACACTCTCACAGTGACACTCTGTAACACTCTCACAGTGACACACTGTAACACACTCTCACAGTGACACTCTGTAACACTCTCACAGTGACACTCTGTAACACTCTCACAGTGACACACTGTAACACACTCTCACAGTGACACTCTGTAACACTCTCACAGTGACACTCTGTAACACTCTCACAGTGACACACTGTAACACACTCTCACAGTGACACTCTGTAACACTCTCACAGTGACACTGTAACACACTCTCACAGTGACACTCTGTAACACACTCTCACAGTGACACTCTGTAACACTCTCACAGTGACACTCTGTAACACACTCTCACAGTGACACTCTGTAACACTCTCACAGTGACACACTGTAACACACTCTCACAGTGACACACTGTAACACACTCTCACAGTGACACTCTGTAACACTCTCACAGTGACACTCTGTAACACTCTCACAGTGACACACTGTAACACACTCTCACAGCGATACACTGTAACACACTCTCAGAGTGACACACTAACACACTCTCAGAGTGACACACTCTGTAACACACTCTGTGACACATTAAAACACACTCACAGTGATACACTGTAACACACTCCCACAGTGACACACTCTAACACACTCTGTAACACACTCACAGTGATACACTGTAACACACTCTCACAATGACACTCTGTAACACACTCACAGTGATACACTCTAACACACTCACAGTGATACACTCTAACACACTCTCAGTGATACACTCTAACACACTCTCACAGTGACACACTGAAACACACTGTGTAACACACTCTCACAGTGATACACTGTAACACACTCTCACAGTGACACACTGAAACACACTGTGTAACACACTCTCACAGTGATACACTGTAACACACTCACAGTGACACACTCTAACACACTCTGTAACACACTCTCACAGTGATACACTAACACACTGTAACACACTCACAGTGATACACTCTAAAACACTCTCACAGTGACACACTCTAACACACTCACAGCCGCACACTGAAACACACTCACGGTGACACACTCTAACACACTCACAATGATACACACTAACACTCTCACAGTGAGACACTGTAACACACAGTCACAGTGACACACACTAACACACTCTCACATTGACACACTGAAACACACACTCAAAGTGACATGCACTAATACACTCTCACAGTGACACACTGTAACACACAGTCACAGTGACACACAGTAACATACTCTTACAATGATACACTGTAACACACACTTACAGTGGCACACACTCATAGTAACACACACACACACAGTGACACACTGTAACACACACTCACAGTGCCACACTCTACTTAATGAGACATTTCTGTCCTTCTTTTTGTCAATAAGTTCATCTATCCAAGCTTGTCTTTTTCATTAGTGCATCTGCCTGTTCATCCATCCATTCATCCATCCATCTATCTATCTGTCTGTTGATCTGTCCTTCTTTCTGTCAATGCATTTATCTATCCAAGCTTGTGTTTTTTTCCATCCAGTCTTTCAGTACATCTGTCTGTTCACCCATCCATCCATCCATCCATCCATCTATCTATCCATCTATCCATCAGCTATCTGTCTGTTGATTTTCCTTCTTTCTGTCAATACATTCATCTATCCAAGCTTGTGTTTTTCCATCCAGTCTATTAGTATATTCGTCTGTTCATCCATCCATCCATTCACCCATCCATCAATCTGTCTCTCCATCCATCCATCCATCCATCCATCAGTCTCTCCATTTGTCCCTCCATGCATGTCCATCATTCTATCTCTCCATCCATTTATAGACATTCCTGCCTGCACCTATACATCACAGTATTTACTGCTGTCATTCCCTTTTACACACCTAATAAAGATATTTTGATGTGTTTATTGCTCCATTACACTTTTAGGGCTTTTGGGCTTTTAGCGCTATAATGTTTCACCTGGTGTGTGTCCATCAAATTCTTAAAAACCTCCACAACCTTTATCTCCTTCTCTCTATCAGTCTCTTTTCTTTACTATCTGTCAATTCCTTGGCCTGCATGCTCCTTCCTCCTCCGTGATGTCTGCCCCCCTCTTTCATTTCCACCCAGTCGATACTGTGGCTCTCTCCAGACCTCCTGAAAAGCAGTCGCTCCGCACCTGGCCTTGCCATCGCTCTAAATCAGACGAGTGTGTTTACCTCTGCTCCCTGATGCTCTGCCATCTGCCATCCCATAATGCTCTTCATTCATTCAGACTAACCTGCTGATAGCAGTCTGGCTGCTGGAGGACACACCTGCAATCTGTAGCCTGTAGAATCATTCCCTTATACAGGGTCACCTCAATAGCTTCCCAATTTCATGCACTGCTTACTGTGAATGTACGAGAGTGTGTTATAAAGCTGCCATGAGGACATTCCAATCAAAGAGATACGTTTTTATAACAGATAACCAAGCATTTTTTTTTTTTTTTTATCAGATCCCTGGTCTTTTTGGTTGATAGGAATGGCATGGCAGCACTGACTAGACAACACAACACAACTGTTTTGCTCTCTTGATAAAAAAATTAAAAGCCATTTTTCTTATATTATTGGCAGGTTCTTTGGGTCGTGGATGAACGCTTGCTGTAAAACACAAACGTGCCATGGCATCCCACTCCCCGCCATCCCCGTTATTAGATCTCAGACTGCATCCCAGTTGGAGCTCACCCACTTGGCCATGCCTCCTGTGGATCTTCTCTGTGTGGGTCAGCCCAGCTTTGATGGCGCACCAGCACTCGCATCCGCATTCGATCAAAATCCCTGGTGACATCACACTCGGTGGGCTCTTCCCTGTGCACTCCAAAGGGCCCTTGGGTCAAGCATGTGGTGAGATTAAAAAGGAGAAGGGAATTCATCGCATGGAAGCCATGTTGTATGCGCTGGACCAGATCAACAGCGACCCCGAGCTGCTGCCCAACATCACGCTGGGCGCACGGATTCTGGACACGTGCTCACGAGACACGTACGCACTGGAGCAGTCGCTCACGTTCGTCCAGGCTCTTATCCAGAAAGATACGTCTGATATCCGGTGCTCCAATGGGGAACAACCGATCATACGCAAGCCGGAACGTGTGGTGGGTGTGATCGGGGCATCGGCCAGCTCTGTCTCCATCATGGTGGCCAACGTACTTCGACTCTTTGAGGTCAGTCTAGCATGTATGAGCGTGTGTGTGTGTGTGTGTGTGTTTGTGCTTATTAAGGTCATGTGACACTTTTCACACCTGGACCTTTTGAAACAGGAAGTAGTTTGGGGAAAACTGGGACTGTCTCACTGACTGGGGTGGATCACTTATGTGATATAAGACTATTCTGTCTTACACTATACAAATTCTGACACAAAAATATATATTTTAAAAGAATTCTTTGGTCCCCTTTGGTGTATAACGTGTCACTTTAGGGTAATTTGCGGCAATGTTCTGGCAGTGTCTGAAATTTTGATTCAAACCTCAGTATATAAGCTCTGCTACAATGTTCACCTCAAAGCCACTAATAGGAGAACATCACAGGATGATGCAAAACACAATAGATGCTTACAAATATGATAATGACAGGGGTGAGACATAGATGAAACATGCTAATGGACAGGAAAATGATCCTCTTAACCTCGAGCTCACGTTGGAGCAGGACTGTGTTTACGCCAGCCCGATTTCTGTCATGCTGATGCACGTAAACACAGGTCTATAGTGAATCTTCGTCATGTAATCTGACATGGACAGCAGAGCTGAGATTATATGTGGGTCAACTTGTACTTTGTGACAAGTAATAATCTTAAAAGAGTGCTAAAGGCTTTATTCAGACCAATATGGCTTATATTTGTTGGATTATGTGAATGCGATAATGCATCCCAACCACCACAATGGAACGTCTCAGAAAAATCACAACACATCAAAAGGTATTTAGAGATTTCCAGTCAATAGAAATCACACAAACTCCATTATATTCGAAGGAGCTTAGAATTTTTCGAAATGACTGTAGATTTTCTGCAGATTTGGGCCGAGACATGTTGTGTGATGTTATCATCCTCTTCAATTCATGTGCCTTACAGAAATCTTGCAATTTCTTCAATTCAAGTAGTTTCTTAATGCCTCCTGGTGGTCTGGCAGCAGAATCCCATGCTCTCATGGCCCAGTGGCCCAGGTTTGATTCCTGAGCAGGGAGCTGACCCAGCCGCTGAAGAGTTAACTCTCAGAGCCGGTCCCAAACCCAATAAGGGAGGGTTGCCTCAGGAAGGACATGTGGTGTAAAACTTGTGCCATATCGAAACATGTGGACCAAATAATCCACTGTGGTGACCCTGAACAGGAAGCAGCTGAAAGAACAACAACAACAAGCAGTATTCTGCAAAAAACAGCACACATTTTTCCCAAGTTGCATCACAATTATTTTAAAAAGCGCAGTAAAACCGAACAATGTTAAAAAACCCCTACCTGAAATCCAGGGAGTACTGATTAACAATCCACAAATAGTGCATCCGTAGCATCTCTGCATCTCCGCTACCCTTAACAAAAGAAGATGGATCAGCTAAATCAGTCTGAGTATCATAATTCCCAGAGACATTTTTAATCTCTTTTCAAACTCCCATGACATGTCTATGGCTCCAGACGTATATCCTTTACTCTGGTAACTATACACCTTTTTACTGTAGTTACTGGATAATTCATAGTAGTTACTGGATAATGTGCTTCATAATAAATAACTCAATCATAATACAAGATTTTAATGGGTTGCAACAGACTGCTGTACTTTTTCCAAAGAGTATATATATATATATATATATATATATATATATCTCATGGCTAAATTTCTCCAGGCCCTATTTTTGTGCAAGCGTAATTTGCTGATTTTGCTATAATGTGTTCGGGGTGAGGCACTGTTTTCTATTTTGGCCCAGTTTTTGTGTTCGGAAAAAACACACGGATGCACTGCTTTGGGTCGGGAGGCGCAACACAGGTGTGACTTCTGTGAAATCTGCCTTTGCACTGGGAGTTTCAAACCTACTTTAGGCCAAAACGCCTCCCGAGACCTAGTTCTAGTGCAAATGCAGTGCCAGAACTGGCATTTTCCTGGCCTAAAAGTCTCGTCCCATTTCTTGTAACCCGGTTTAGAGCATGTACATTATTTACAGCTAAGTCACATGTAACGAAAGTCTGCAAAGCAGAGAGGGCTTCGAAAATAAAACAGAACTTTTCCACATATAAAAATAGACCGTAAAGAAAAAATAAATTTGGCTGATATTTGGTGTTTGCAGTCTGAGTCACACAGATGATGGTTTTATAAGAAAATTTATATGTTCTTTTAAGCATAATGGATTGCTTTGGTTTTTAAGCTCACATACAAGACTTTATGTTTTAATCTAAAAAAAAATAATCTCAAAAAATATCCGAATCAAGTGACTTTTTTCTGTGAAATGCTAGAAGTGAAATACTAGCGCTGTCTGTGAATCTTTTATCTATAAGTTTCACAGCTTTACAATCCGAACGCAACTACTTTTAATGAGGCCCTCATTTCCCAACGAGCACACTTAAGATCTGAGAACGAGCGGTTAATAAGTTCCACCAAGATTTCGCTTTCCCCTTTTAATTGCTTTTTGTCATAATTTTGTAGGCTGTGGTTAGAATAGTGATGAAACTAAATAAAAGGTAAATGCTTTTTGTCCCAAGTTTGTGGGCCGTGGTTGGCCGCGTGTGTCGTACACGAGACGAGGTCATAGTAACTGTTGTTTGAACTCTCCGACCCCTTGAACCTGATGTAAATCCTGTAAATCAGCTTTGGCATGGATGCTTAGCTGATTCCTCCACGGTGGCGAGGCTTGGCTCCAGCAGCCCAAGGCAGCTGTTAATTGACGACTATGTAATCAGTCAGGGTAACTAATCACGGCGACTAATCAGGCTCTCTGCTGTTCTCTGCTCCCTGAGGCTCCTGCTATTGGTTTGGTTTTACTCTTAGTGGTGACACACGATTGAGTCCGAAAGACTTTTTTTTAATTTCACAAGTTTTCCCTGTAAACAGCAATGAAATGTGGATGCAATAAAACGGTGTAAAAAAAAAATCGCTTCCTTCATGATGAGCAGCTTTTGGATTTTGAAATGTCCAATCTGGCGAGACAGACTGCCGAACCACTGTCTGGCATCACAAAGCACCCCAGTGCATATTGACAAGTGTTTGATCTACATATCAAAAAATAGCCAGCTTTCTCTGGAGAGCGCCAGCTGGCTGAAACGTGTTCGTGGCCAAAGCTGACAGCAGTGCAAAACTACAAAAGACTGGCTGAATATTTTATCCGAAAAGGTCACTGCTGTTTCAGAAACAGAGCCTGTCTTCATTGCTGTAATGACGTGTGCGAACACGGTGAACAATGATTTAACATTTCAAATGGGGAATAATTCATTGCATATGTTCACACTACAGCGCTGCTGAATTCGCAATTCTGACTGGTCAGTAGCCATGACTAGTGTTTCATCTGCAGGACACAGGTTTATGTTAGCGCTCGTGCTCTAATACGTTACTGTTTTTTATAGAAAAGACTCTCTTGCACCTTTTAAGGAAATTAGCTGGAACCTTTTCAGGAACTCAGAAGACCTTTAGAAGTGTTATCACCAGTAGAACCATTTCAGGAACTCAGGAAGCGTTTAGACATATCACCAGTGGAAGCTCTTCAGGATCTCGGAAACCATTTAGACATTTCATCACAAGTGGAACCATTTCAGAAACTCAGGAACCATTTAGACCTATTACCACCAATGGAATCTTTTCAGGAACTCAAACTTATAAACAGTGGAATCTTTTCAGGAACTCAGAGACTTATCACCAGTGGAATCTTTTCAGGATCTCAGAAAATGTTTAGACATGCTATCATCAGTGAAACCATTTCAGGATCTCAGGAACTGTTTAGATGTGTCATCACAAGTGGAACCATTTCAGGAACTCAGGAACTGTTTCGATATTTTATCACCATTTCAGGAACTCAGAAACCTATCAACAGTGGAATCTTTTCTGGAACTCATAATATTATCACCAGTGGAATCTATTCAGGAACTCCAAAAATGTTTAGATGTGTTATCACAAGTGGAATCTCTTCAGGAGCTTAGGAACTGTTTAAACAGGTTATCACCAGAGGAACCATTTCAGGAACTCAGAAACTGTTTACACATGTTATTACCAATGGAACATTTTCAAGATCTCAGAATATGTTTAGGCATGTCATCACAAGTGGAACAATTTCAGGAACTCAGGCACTGTTTAGATATTTCATCACCATTTTTAGGAACTCATTTAGACATGTTACCACCAGTGGAATCTATTCAGGAACTTCAAAAATGTTTAGATGTATTATCATCAATGGAACCTTTTCAGGAACTTAGAAACCGTTTAGACGAATGAAACCACTTTTGCAACTCATGAACTGTTTTGACGTGTTATCAGCAGAGGAAACTTTTCTGGAACTTAAAAAAATGTTTAGATATGTTATTATCAGTGGGACCTTTTCAGGAACTCAGGAACTGTTTAGACAGGTTATCACCATTTCAGGAGCTCAGGAACAATTTAGACGTGTTATCACCTTTGGAACCTATTTAGAATCTCAGGAACCGTTTAGAGGTATCATCACAAGTGGAACATTTTCAGAAATATTAGATGTGCTTTCACTAGTGAAACTGATTCAGGATCTCCGAAAGTGTGTACCCACTGGAGGAACCTTGTCAGGAACTAAGAAACATTTACGTATTTTCTAATAGACAAACCTTTTCAGAAACTGGGGAACTTAAGATGTTATCACCAGTATTAACATTTATGAAGGGAGTCTCCAGTGTCAGCGTTTTGTTACAGTCAGTAACCTGTTTCACAGTTAGATGTATATATAAATGGATAAAAAATGATTGTATTCTAGTATGAGCAAAATTGAGTCACGTATAGAGGTAAAACGCTTCGGTTGTCAAGCGCTGGAAGAAAATCGGACACTTCAAATCATTTTATGGTGCATGACAGCACGCTATTGTTGATAGCTTTCCTACAGCAGCACACTTCAGGAGTTTCCTCCTTACATTACATATTGTATACAGTATCATCTTATACAAGGCGGTGTGCTGGTTTATATTGTAGCAGCTGGTTCGAGCTCTATTTTGGACTGAGTAAAATAATGCATTTGAAGAGGAGTTTATTTAGCCTGCGGCAAACAGACAAGATTGCCAAGGATTGCCTTTATGTTTGGGCATCGCTGCCAAAAGAATTGCTCACTGATCCATGACCAGCTCTCTCACCAGGCTGCTCTCAGAAAAAAGGAACAGGAGGTATGGAGTATTTGCTGGAAAAATAAAAGTATCTTCAGGGTAAACAAGTCATTCAGACCAGTTCAATAGCAGTCTTGGAAAACTGTCTGCTGGAAGCCATGTTCCAGGGCTCGTCTCTCTCTCTCTCTCTCTCTCTCTCTCTCTTCTTCTGCTGTGTCGTCTAGCAGAGAATGTACAGAATCTCTGTGACAAATTTGTCGATTTGCACCCCAGTAAAAGCCCATATCTCTGCCGCTCCTGCCTGGACTCCTTCTCCTCTCTAATCCATCCTACACGGGCCTTATATAAGACGGTGAATTAAAAAGGAGGAGGTTTCATGAGGGAGGAGAACCGAGCACATGTACAGCTCTGCTGCGTTTCCCTGCAGCTTGTTCAGAAGAAAGAAGAGAAATTGATTTGATGAGAAACTAATCTGCTCTAATGGAACATGAAGGCAGCGTTGGTGCTGGATGTTAGTGTTGGGGTTACTCTTTTACACACACTTCCACTTAAGCCCAACATCTTCATTGCTTCTAGAAATGTCTCATTTATAGCAGAATTCAGTGTCTACAGTTCTACAATAATCATGTCCAGCTATGTGAATATATCATCCTGTTGGGAGGCCAGAAACTGGAACCATGCCACCACTTGAGTTTTTTCTGAGTCTAAACTTCTGTCTTTGCTCATTATACTTTTCTGAGGTCTTGGTTTGCTTTCTCACATGATTTGTAATAGTTTTGTGGTGATTTATTGTTTTAATGCTGTTAATTACACCAATGGTGGATCCAGTTCCATTGAAAAAAACGCTGGAGGAACCTTTTCAGGAACTCAGAAATTTTAGATGTTTTTTTCTGATTTTTTGTTTCCACCTGTGGAGCTTTTTCAGGAACTCTGAACTTTATTTATTTTGAACTGAAGGAACCTTTTTAGGAACTTTAGCTATGTGGTTAAATGGTTTAGGATCACATGTACTTTATGTTTGTTATCACCAGTGGAACCTTTTTAGAAATATTACATGTGGAACTGTTTCAGGAACTCTGAAACTTCAACTGGGTTCCCATGGGTGGAACCTTTTCAGGAACCAAGAATCTTCTATGTCTTTTCCAATGGATAAACCTTTTCAGGAACAGGTTGTTGTTTGTGTTTGCACTGGAGGAACTTTTCCATGAATTTACAAATGTATGTATTTTCCAGTGGATAAACCTTTTCATGAAGTGGAGAATTTTAGATGTGTACCCAGCAGAACATTTTTAGGAACTCTGAAAATCTGAAGGAACCTTTTCAGGAACTAAGAAGTGTTTATGTGTTTACCAATGAATAAACCTTTTCAGGAACTTTCTGTTGCAAACATTAGGTTTGTTTACAATAGAGGAACCCTTTCAGGAACTTATTAGCATATTCTATGTGCCAAGCTGCTTGAAAAACATCTTCAGTAACTCAAATCTGTAGGTATGTTTGGCTGAAAGAGAGGATTTCTATACATAATGGCTGGAGAAAAAGCTATTAATGAAGAATGTCCAAACACATCAGGGTTTTTCTCTTATCAGGTTTGTGGAACACTGTGCTACGAAATGACGAACATTGAAGTTTTTCTCGGTGGGCTGATCTAAAAAAAGACAGATGTCTTAGTGGTTCAGAGGAAATGCAAATAAGGGAGACAGTGGCAGTTGTCCATATGAGAACATCTGTCTTGAGCAAAGCCTCTAATTAGACGTCCAAAATATACAGCCAGAAGCAGAAGAGAGACAAAAGCACGGAGTCCAGCAGAGCTGAGGACCAGCAGCTTCATTAAACCAGACCCTTTTTACATGCAAGTACAGAGAAGCAGCGAACTGCTGCCTGTCATTATTCCGGTTCGAGGCCTGCTCGTTCAAGCGTGGACAAAACCTCGGCAATCGCCTCGTTCTGTTTATCAGGTGTGCTGTTTTCCTGTTTGCTGCTTTAATGTGCAAAGCATTTATTCGCTGCCTGTTTAGCATGACAAAGGGCTCGGTGCTGATGTGCACTGGAGTGTTCAGCTGCGCCGCACGGCTCGGAATAGTACAATATCATAAAACAAATTGTGCGCACTCAGAAGTGACAATATTGGTGAGTTTCACAGCCTTTGATGTTTTACAGACAGGTGTTCGGGTGTCGCGAAGCCTTGGTGCCGTTCTATCGTGCCATTTTTTTCTCAGTTAATGTTTATTTAATTAATTTGCGAAACGTCGTAAAGTTCGTCGTTTTTAGCACCCTCTGCTGGCCACGAGAGGATTTGCAAACACTTTCACATTTCTGTGATTTCTGGCATTTAGCAGACACCCTTATCCAGAGCGACTTACATTTTATCTCATTTTATACAACTGAGCAATAAAGGGTTAAGGGTCATGTGGAAATTTTGAGAAAGATGGCACATGGTTAGGTAGGGGCAAGAGTAAAAAGATACACAATTTGTGCTGTTGCGCAACAGGACCCAATACAAATGAAAAGTGAAGGAATTTATAATCAGGATTTAAACACAAAACAGGATTAAGGAAAGGAAAATATTGGCTACATTACAACGCCTGATCCAGATCCAGCCCCGAGTCTAAGCCTTGAGCCTTGCCATCTAGTCTCAATTGCCACTCTGTCCCTATAATATTTTGTGCAAACAATCTCTGGTCATAACAATTTCTAGTCACAAACATCTTCTAGTCACGCATACAGAAGGTCAGAACCTCACAAACAGCTTCTCCATGTAAAATTTTCCATCACAAGGACCTTGCTCAGGGCCCTACCACATCCAGATTGAAGCTATACATGCAAGTTAGAGGTTTGAGGACATGAACGCTACAAGTAAACTGACAAGACTCTAAGATTCTAAACTCTGAGACTCTAAGTTTGAGAGAAACAGAACTTAATAGAAACAAAAATAGCAGCAAAATTCAGGCACAAATAAATCTAAAACTTGAGGAATATCGAAGGCAACCAGTGTAGTGAGGAATAAACTTCATTTAGTTATTACCATCAAGCAACTGTGCTATATTAATAATGTTAATACGCCTATGAAAATAAATAAATAAATACCTAATAAAATACATTTCTAGCACTTCCACTGAAAACAATTTGATATCTCTATGCTAGCTAGTCGTTTTTCAAACAGAAATACGTACAGTGACTCTTGGATTCCACATATGCACACATTTGTTAGTTTACTTGTAGCTTTCATGTCCTCTAACCTCTAAATTCTGCATGTTACACCTGAAATTAGCTCTCAGCTGAACCAGACTTCAGAATGCTTAACCTCTGTAAGTAACGTAGCATCTTTAGCTTCAAATTGGATGTTGTAGCTTAGTTTTTAAGGTGTTGGACTACTGATAGGAAGGTTGTGAGTACAAATCCCAGGTCCACCAAACTGCCATTTCTGGGCCCCTGAGCAAGACCCTTAACCCTTGATTGCTCAGTTATATAAAATGAGATAAATTGTAGTCGCTCTGGATAAGGGTGTCTGCCAAATGCCAGAAATGTATTCTATTTTTTCCCCAATATAGTCAGTCTTATCATGCCAGAAATGTAAATGTAAATTCCTTGTTATCAACATGCATTCAACTAAAAAGATGATGATCCAGATTTCACTCATGACATTTCCATCAAGAAGTGAAGGCAGCATCAGTGAGAGTAAAGAAAAACTGAGAGCACGAAGCCTTTATTATTGCCTCACATACATTACAGCACAGTGGAATTCTTTTCTTTACATATCCCAGCTGAGGAAGTTGGGGTCAGAGCACAGGGGCAGCTATGATACAACAGGGAGGGTTTAGGGCCTTGTCTAATTGCCCAACAGGGGAGCTTGGTGGTGCTGGGGCTTGAGCCCTTATCAACAACCCCGAGCCTTTACCACTTGAATCACCACTACCAATACCGCCAATACCCCAAGCATGATTTGCAGGAACAGAAACATCAGGGTAGAAAGGGTAGAATCATGGTGAGACACAGTACAGGTGAACACAAGATAATCAGTCAAGGACCTCAATAGTGACATCAAAATAATACTATACAATCATGTGGCATGACAAGACCTTAATGACATGAAAGAACCTGGAAAAGTCCAGCTGTAGTACTTTGCTTGGTATTTTAGTCATATTTAATGGTTATTTAATTCTTTAGCTGAGTGTGGGGTTTTTTTGAGGTTGAGGTTGATTCGGAGTGAATGTCAGCTGAGCTCTGTCAGGGATTCTGAGGCCGAAATTTCACTGAGGTTATCACTTCCTGTGCTAAGCTAACCTCAGCGTGTTCTCCTCACAACACAAACCACCTTGACACAATGATGAGTAATGCACTGAATGGACACACACACACACACACACACACACACTCTCTAAATCCGCTCATTCACCACCAGATACACACACACACACACACACACTCTAAATCCACACATTTACTACCAGGCGCAAACACCATACACACACACACACACAGACACACACGACACTTCTGTCCTCCTGCTTTAGCAGCGCTGTACACCCCAGAGTCAGAGAAATCATCCAAGAGGCCGGAAGTCTATCACTCTGGGGCAGATTTTTTTTTTTTTATTTTGTTAAAGAAGATATTTGCACTTCAGTCCAGGGCTTCAGGGTCCTCAATTTTTCAACAAGCTGTGTCGTGTCCCAATACGTCAGTAATATCCATCTCCATCGTTCATCTTTTAGGGGCCAGATGGAGGTAGCTGCTGCGTAACTCTTGAGAGCCATTTTGAATCTGACATTTTAAATACCTCTGAACCTAGATTCTGTAACCATTAAAATAATCTATGCAGAATAATAATATGTTTTATATGTTTTAATGCCCTAGAAACTACTAAAAGTGGCTTAGGAATATCTCTATATCATTACCCTCATAAAAAACAGGAGTCCATGAATATGCATGAATGTGCACCTCCGTGTCCTCTTGCCATTGCTAATCGCTAGTCGGCTAGTTAATTGCTAGTTAGCCTTGTGAGGTAGACTTCAAGCTGCTGCTACAGAGGTTTCCTTAATAATGTGGAGGAGAATATTTGACTGATGTTGAACAGAATATTTTGAGACTCTTTAAATGTGTCATGATAGTTTTTGTAGATCTGTTAAGACTAAGTGTAAAGAATCAGAGACAGAGCTGAATTTTAAAAAAAAATAGCAACAAAAATCACTCACAAAAAATCGAAAACTTGAAGAATATCGAAGGGAACCAGTGTAGTGAGGAATGAATTTTGTTTAATTATTACCCCCAAGCAATTGTGCTATATTAATATCATCTATATGCCTAAAAAATAAAATAACCTATGAAATACATTGCTAGCAATTCCATTGAAGCTAATTTCGCCTCGATATCTCTGTGCTAGCTGGTAATAGAACAGAAATAGGAAAAAAAATACACATTCCCGATTGGTTAATCCTGTTTCCCAGCAGAGCAGCTGTTACCCTGTCAAAATATAATGAAATGAATACAACAGACCCATTTATTTAACATATGCGGTGATTAAATATGGAGGATGACTGTTCTGACCTTTAATGAACATCATTACTCCGCAAAACAATGCTTTTCAACACATTTATCACATCAGCCGTGCTTTGTATGTGTCACGTTAATCAGCCCTGAAGAGGGATTTGGAACTGGGATCTGTCATAAAGATGTTTTTGGGGAGTTCAAAACTCGAAATCTCAAAGGTAGGTATGCATCAGGAGGCAAGGCAGATTTACTGTGGAGGCATGGTAGAGATTCAAGAGTCAGAAATGGACAGCTAGTCAACAGTGGCAAGACTTCGCCACATATTCATCCAGTTTATATTGAGATTTTTAAACTGGATTGCGAACATGAACATCTATGCATTCAGAATGGTGAGCTCTTGTGGCTGGAGGAAGAAGTGCAGATATTCCAGTTTTTCATTGCTCATCGATAACCGTCGTTCAAAATGACATATATAGTAGAACCTTACGAATTTTTGCATTGGAATAAGCATTTTTAGCATATGAACAAGCTAAGATGAACGTACGTCCGGGAGCTGTCAATGGAAAGCCGAGCGAAGCCAACTGAAGCGAGTTTACAAATTTTACAAAAACTTCAGTCAGCGAAAGCTGTTTGGAAAGATTCAACACCCTCGATACCAACCCCATGATGCCCGACTTCGGCATGCATTCGAAAGCTAGGTGATTTTTTTGTTGACAGATTGGTGGCGTGGGTGATTTGTTCTATTTGTAGCCCAAGCTTGGTGGCACGACTTCCTGTGAGGAGCCTTGACATGGAATGCTTGGCTTGGGTCAGTTCTTTGTAAGCAGCCAAACAGTTTACATACGCTTCGTATTGGGAATATTGCTCATATTTTTGGGCGGCTGGAACGGATTATCTGCATTTACGTTATCTCCTATGGGAAAATTCGTTTCGCAATACAAATTTTCACCTCCAGAACGAATTAAATTCCTTTGCCGAGGTTCCACTGTATACAGAATAAAAAAGAGAAACCAGTCAGATTTCCCAGGAGTCTGTGAAGCTGAGTAAGCCGGCTAAACTTGGTTTAGACAAACACAGTTTTGGATTTTAATGTCAGAGCCTTGATTTGTTTTGTTATAATATTTCACTAGCTTATTTAAGAGTCAACAAACCTGTTAAAATATGCCATAATAACCTAAATAGTTATGATAGTAAAATCTATGTTAGCTAGCTACCTGGAACCAGCTTTCTCTGCTTTCTCATCTATAATTGTATTTAATGAGTTATGCTCATGTGCTGAATGTAACGACATCATTAAGGGAGCATAATGTCAATAAATCGTAAAGCAACTTTAATGTAAATGGAAATTTATGTAAATGACTTCCCACTGTCGTGATAAAAAAGTCTGATAAAGCTAAATAAGAATAGCTTTTTCATGTCACTCCTTCCTTGTTAGAGAGTTTGATAAACATATATATTTGTTCCTGCTTTTAAACTTCCAGAATTGAACTGATCAGGCGTTAGAGATGTGTGTCGGAGATGTGGTGTACCGTATACTGCTTTGCTTGATAAATGCTCCACTATTTCTTTTGCAGAATTTCTGTACCTAGCTCACTTTTGTCCTGTGTCTTATTTTCCCGAACAAACATCAAACGAGGGTTTCAGACTCGAGGGAAATGTCATAAAAACCGTCACGTCCCCGACGACTCCCCCCGTGGAACAGTTGAGACCGTGTATTTAAGGGTCTTTGCCAGAGGAGACAACAGGCTTCACGTGACACGAGTGTTTCTCAGCTCCACCACGAGTTCCAGACAAAACCCCACGCCTCGGCTCACGTCTCTCCCATAGACACACACTGACAGGTTTCACACAGCGCACGGCTTAATGACGTCGTCTTTACCAGGAGCTGCTGAATAGAGGCTGAGGAGCGAGATAAACCATCAGGCAGCTGATAGCTGGAGAATTAGAGAAACCCCTTGGGACATTAAGCCTCTCAGACCCACAGCTAAATTTACTGCTGTATACACAGAACAAGGGAGATAGAGAGAGAGAGAGAGAGAGAGAGAGAGAGATTGAGACAGAGAGAAAGAAGAGAGAGAGAGAGAAAGAGACATAGAGGGAGAAAAATTAAGAGAGAAAGAGAGAATGGGGGAAGAAAGGGAGAAACAGCGAGAAAAAGACAGAGAGAAAAAAGAGAGAGAGAAAGAGACAGAGAGGGAACAAATGAAGAGAGAGAGAGTGGGGGAAGAAAGGGAGAAAGAGAGAGAGAAAAAAACAAAGAGGGAGAAAAAAGAGGGAGGGAGAGAAAAAGAGAAAGAGAGAGAGAGAGTGTGTGTGTATGCAGGTCCAGAAGTAGAACATATAGGACAGAGGGGCATTTAGTTTTCATCAGGAAACAGATGGCATTCGTTACAGATGCCATTTTGCAACCCAAAGATAAATATAATGTTGTTTTCTCGGCTGCTCCCTGTTCAGGGTCGGCACAGTGGATCATCTGCTCCGTGTATTTGATTTGGCACAGGGTTTTTTTTTATGCCGGATGCCCTTCCTGATGCAAACCTCCCATTTTATGCAGGCTTGGGACCGGCTCATTGGCTGGGTTAGCTACCTGCTCATGAATCGAACCCGGGCCAGAGCAATGAGAGTGCAGGATCCCACCTCCCCTGAGGTGGGATGGTTGTGGTTGGATGGTTGTGGTGGGATGGTTGAGGTGGGATGGTTGTGGTTGGATGGTTGTGGTGGGATGGTTGTGGTGGGATGGTTGAGGTGGGATGGTTGTGGTGGGATGGTTGAGGTGGGATGGTTGTGGTGGGATGGTTGAGGTGGGATGGTTGTGGTGGGATGGTTGAGGTGGGATGGTTGAGGTGGGATGGTTGAGGTGGGATGGTTGTGGTGGGATGGTTGAGGTGGGATGGTTGAGGTGGGATGGTTGTGGTGGGATGGTTGAGGTGGGATGGTTGTGGTGGGATGGTTGAGGTGGGATGGTTGAGGTGGGATGGTTGTGGTGGGATGGTTGAGGTGGGATGGTTGAGGTGGGATGGTTGTGGTGG